>NC_068938.1:47835029-47921951 GCF_016801865.2 Culex pipiens pallens
GGAAAGAGAGGAATCACAAATCCGCATAAATAATTTCAAGATTGTTCAGGTGTAAACCGAAAACGCGATCAAAAATTAAAGTGGAAGAATAAGGCTTTTAACTGCTTATTTCATTGTCGGTGTACAGGACGCCGCACTGTTTAATCATTTTCTGGCGTACATTCAATTTGAAGTCCAAAACCAGTCATTGAATTGGAAAAATAAAATTCTTAATCAAATTTTCTTTTCTTGATTTGTGTGCACCTACCGCGAAGACCAAGATTGTTTACTTTTTGCTCTTTGGTCTGACAGTCTTGGTCTGACAGATTTGGTCTGACAGCTTTATCATGGATTTTGCTCTGGCCTAGGCGAGGGATAGGACACAGCACCTTCCTGGGTACAAACTAAAAAAAGTGTCAAACGAAAAAGTGACCAACCACCGGGGATTGAGTGTACGTTCAAACGGCCAGGCCCACTGCGTAAAGTTTACGCAAAGATGATTCATTGAACTGGTTTGAGTTTGAACACAGGATGTTCAAACAGCAACACAGTTCTGAATCATCAGAGGAGGAAGAAACGTTGGGCATCAACTGATTAGGCTCATGCTGACTACCGTTTTCAGATCACCAACTCACCTATGTGAACATCGTAGTGAATCGGACTCTCCAGCTCCAGGATGGCGAGGTCGTTCTCGAAGGTGGCCGCGTCGTACTGCCGGTGCACGATCACCCGCTTCACGTTCTTCGTCACCGATCGGCGCGCCTCCAGGTCGCTCGAGATGTCAAACTCCCCAAACACTGCCACCAGCGAGGCCAGGAAGCTAGAAACGAGAATCGAAAGAAAGCCCAAGTGGTTAGAGGAACTGACCGGTTGATACGGGGAGGCGGAGAAGGCATTACCCTGGCTGACAATGGGCAGCCGTTATGACGTATTCGTTCGTGATGAGCACGCCGCCGCACTTGTTCTTGGTGAACAGTCCGAGCCAGGTCGACTCGCGGACCAGCACCTGCCAGGGCCACTCGCCGAACTTGGCCGCCTTGCCGCCGACCACGCGCGCACTCTTCATCAGTGGCCGCTGACCGCACACTATTTTGGGATGAAAGTTGGGGTTAGAACAAGATTGTACAAAATGACGTCAGCGCCTTTGGCTTACGTATTTTCCGCGACCCCTGCAGATCTTGGCCCGTCTCGTTGGTCTCCTCGCCGACGTCCTCGTCCTCTTCCTCCTCCTCCTCGACGACGTTCTCCTCCTCGTCGATGATCTCGTCCTCCGGGGCCGGTGTCGTGGTGGTGGTGCTCGTCGTCGTCGTCGTCGTCGGTCGCTTCGTGGTACGCTTCGTCGCCTATAAGACCGGAGGGGGTGGGTGACGTTTCTTGAACTGAGAGAGACAAAACGCCACCTTGATCCTGGGGGACCTTGGGGGGAAACGGTGCGGAGGGAGTTGGGGGGTGGGGGGCGGTACTTACCTTGGTGGGTTTGCGGGTTGTGGTCACCGTCACGGGTTCGGTGTCGGCGAGCGTCGGTCGGCTGGTGGGCTTCTTCGTTCCGGAAGGCTTCTTCGAGGTGGATGTCCGCACGGGCTTCTTGGTGGTGGAAACGGGTTTGGAGACCGTTGTGGGTGGTCGCTCGAAGTCGGCGGATGGTTTCGAGACTACGCTAGTGGGGGGCTTTGGTCGGGTTGAGGTTGAAGAGCTGGATGGTTTCGGTTTGGAGCTGGACGGTTTGGCTGGTTTTGTTGGGCTGGCATTGGACAGCGATGTGGTCTGCACTGGTTTGGAGGATGATGAGGTGGAAGGTTTGGTCGAGTTGCTGGGCCGCTTCTTGGATGGTTTCTTCGATGGCTTCGGCGATGGTCGTAGGGTTGTGGAGGCAGCATCCTGCTGGATGACGGAAGGCTTCGTGGTCGTTGGCTTCTTGACACCGGTCGAAGAGGTTGACGTTCCGTTGGAAGGTTTCTTGCTGCCGCTTGGTCGCTTCTTCTTCTTTTTGGTCACTGGCTTGCTCGTGGAACTGGTAAGCTTGATTCTTTCCGTGGTGGTGGTCGCTTCGGTTGTGGTTGTGGTCGTACTCAACGTAAGGTTCTTTCGCTCCTTCAAGATGGCTTCCAACTCGTCAAAGTTTCCGTTGAACGTGGCGACAATCTTGTTGACCAGCATGTTGACCTTGTCCTCGTCCTTGAAGTTGTCGTTCTGGATCTTGGTCATGTTGGTCATCATGGTCGAGTCGGTGAGGTTGAGGTTGGGGTTGCGCACCGGTGGGAAGTTGTTGATGTCATCGGGAGTGGTGTAGAGTTCGTTCTTGATAGTCGACGATTCGATCGGCTGCGCGGCGATGTAGATCTGACTGGGTTGAACGTTCGGTGGGATGCGGTTCATGGATGGATAGCCGGCCGTTGGTCCGTAAGGAGAGTACGTGGATGAAGCGAAGCTGTTGAGCATCTGGCTGTTGTCGACAAGGGTGTAGATGGCAGTGGATGAGACCGTGGGTCTGGCACCGGGTCGTTTGGTGACTCCGAAGTAGCCCTCATCTTCGAAGTCGGCCAGCGAAGACACGTACACTGGTGGTGGGGTATTTTCGTAGAATCCTGGCCGTTGATTGCCGATGGGACTGGTGAGCTTCTGGTTCCACGTGCTGGATGTTACGAGTCCGGGAACGGGTTTCGGAGTGATGTGAACGGTTGGGGACGGGTTGTCCGACGCGCTGGAGATGTGGACGTAGTTTACGTTGGCCAGCGCTGGCGGGGACTGGTGGGACAGTGTGGACGATTGGACGATGTATTCCGGTAGTTGGATGGTGGAAGAAACGGGACGCTGCTTGGTGGGCGTCACTTTCTTGGTGGGTTGAACAGTAGAGACTGCAACAGGCGCTGCAGGTGGTCCAGTAGAGACGGTGTAGTACCCGGACGAAACGGCATGCTCGCCTTCGCTAGTGATGAGGACGGGCCGCTGAGATGGCGGCGGTCCAGCTGTGATGACAATTTTGTTGGGTGGTGGACGAACGGTCGATACGTCGATAGCTGGTTCGTTTTGCGTCACAGCCGTCGTACCGTATCCGTTCGTCAGTAAGGTAGCTTGGACTACAACCGGTTCCAGAATGGGCCGTCTCGTAGGCTTTGGACTGTACACGTAGCTGGTCGAAGGGACCTTAGTGGATAGCTGGGTGGTTGGTGGGCTTGTCTTTTGGGGTTTTGTGATGTAGAAGCTAGTCGGCCCGTACTTGTCGTAGTCGATCGACGAGGTCGCGTACGTTACTGCGGCGGAAGTCGTGTCGGGTTCAGTCGGCTCAGCACTGGTCGTACTGGGAGTTCTCGTGCTTGTCGTCGTGGTGGTCGTCGAAACAGTCGTCGTAAGGATTGCGTCTTGCTTGGTCTCCTCCTCGTCCGTATCGTACTGAGGTCCAAGGTTCGTGTCGTTCAGCATCAGTATGATCGAGTTGATCGAGTGAATGTTGTTAACCGAAACGGTCGGCTTCGAGGTTTGGTTCTCGCTATCTTTGGAGTCACTAGAAATGGTATGTACAAGTACGTATTTGTTTGGTTCGGTTGCTTGCGTTGGCTTAGGCTTAGGTTTGAACTGGGGCTTTGGAGGGGTGATTCTGATTGGTTTCTCTGTGGTCAGCACCTCCGTGGCGATTTCTTCGACGTCGAAATCGGCAGGATTGGCGTAACTTTGGTCGACAGCACCGTTTTCGTTGATCAGCACCGTTTCGGCTTCCGGATGGGTAATGTCGCTGTGGTCAAACAGTTGATTCTCCTGGTAGATCTGATTCGCAATGATCTGCACTCCGGTTGAGGTTATGTCCGTGCTCGACTCGTAGCTAGGAGCGGACGGGGCCGTATTCGAGTCCGACACTTCATCATTGTACGCATTCAACGAGGTAGGAATCTCCGAACTGTACACATTGTGGTTATTAATCTGCACAAAGGAAACATCTTCCTGAATCGGTGGTGGTGGCACGGTCGTAGCGATCTCGATCTCTTCCGACTTAATATTAGACGTCGACGGTGAGTACACCGAAACAGCTCCGTTCGCCATCTCGTACTTGTGCGAGTTCAAGCTGTTCAGCACGATATCCTCGTCCAGATCATCGTTCGTAATATAATTGTTGTGCAACTTGTCAAACACCGGCTTCTTCCGCTTGATCTTCAGTGGAGCGCTCGTCGACCCATCCTTGCTCGGAGACTCTTCCAGCCTAACCGGCTCGTACGATACCATCGGATTGTACCCCGAAGCACTCAACTGACTGCCAAACTTCTCGTACTGGCTGGCAATCGCCGAACTCAGCGGCGACTGCGACGTGCTGTCCGCCTCGTCGGCGTTCGTGTAGTTGATCATCTCCAGCAGCGAGTCCGTCGAGGCGGCCACCTCGTTCGACAGCGGCAGCTCGCAGCACGTCCCGAACAGGAACCCGTCCATACAGGCGCCCACGACCTCGCCCTGCCGCTGGAAGCACTCGTGGTTGAACATGCAGATCGTTGGTCCGCGCCGCTCCGAGTCACGCTTCAGCAGGGACCGCGTGGCGTTGCAAAACTTGGGCGTTATCCGGTACCCGCCAAAGAGCTTTCGGCTATCTGGAAAGGAGACACGAAACAAAAGCAAACAAATTAGCCCTCATTAGCGTTCAATTAAGCAGGGAGGCAGGGCAAATTGAATGAAAGTGACGTACATTTTACTTTATCAATTGAGCTGAGCAAGCTTTAACAGCTTCTTCGGGGAGCGCTCATCCAAATTTAATATTCGCTGCTCGCGTTTAGGCCTCGAATGGAGTGAAAAATGCATGGCGGGAGCAGAAAGTTTCTACAGCAGCACAAGATCGGTGGAACGTGCCTGGAATGCCCAAAGTGGATACTGTTTTTTTGCTCATCTTGGGTGGGTGATAAAATACAAAAGTACACAGCTGGGATTTGAGGCACGGAAAATACTGAATAAGTAATGCAAAATTGTAGAAATACCTTATAAATTTTTCAACTAAAATATCCAATACTGTGTTTTAATCCAGGTAACACAAACTGTATAACAATCCATGGACATTGGACATTGAGTCAGGGGATGAAATTGTGGTATTAAATCACATCAACAACAACAAACTTTTTCAGGCGTTCAATTTCCGTGCTTGGCACACTATCCCGGGGATCCGAACCCGGAAGCCAAAAATCCATAACCTACCAAGCGTGGGCAGACCACGTTGGTCCTCTCCTCCTAAACCATCCATCCTTCTCCACCACCATCGCAACGCCAGTTCCGAGAACGACCCTCCGGAAAAGGCCGCATTTATTCCGTGGAGTAAAATTAGCCTTGAAATAAAATTCAATTGACATACGTTGCTTTTATTGGATTGTGGATCGTTCTCCGAAAGAAACCCCCCTCTCTTGATTGCACTGCGGTTGCCTTTTTTCACTCTGGTTTTTTTGGTGGCGTTTCCCTTTTCAGGTGGAAAACTTTGGGCGGGAAAATCGAAACCGTCACGACCCGAGGTCGATGGGGAGCGCGATTTTCGCGTGATTTGCCGAGATGTCGTAAAGAGGAAAAGTTTGTCATTGCACGTCGTCGCAGCTCTTTTTTTTGGTATGCTAATGCGCGATGCTGAGCGTTATTGCGGTGGTGCTTTTCCACTCCGTGCGCGGTGGAAATTGGACGGAGCCGAAAAAGGTGTAATTTTGAATTGCCTTACTTTTGGGAAAATTATGGGGGGGGGGGGGGCCTCTCCCTCCCACTCGAAATGGAGGGTGTGCTAATGTTACTTTGATTATTATTACGTGATTATCAGTTCACCGCCGGGTGCTCGATGTTTTAGTGGGTTAAATTGGATCAGTGTACGTGACAGCGGTGGGAATGATTATTTATGTTTGCGTTTATTTAAAGTTGGCGGTTTGCAAAATTGACAGTTATTGCTGAAATTTATTTGAATTATGGTTGGTCTATAAGTACCTTTAGAAATGATTTGATAAATTATTTTTGCTAAAATCCTGCTTTTGAAGATGGATTTATCACATTAGATTATCATTTAGAGGGTGTACACCGGGTGTACAATCAAATTTTACAATATTGATTCTATTATAACAAGCATTAATTTGAGATTTGGTCACAAACCAATTCCAATTCGAGAACATTTTGAGCATCCTAAAAGACAAGCAAAAACAATTTTAGATCAATAGTTGACATATAGCGCTTGAAACAAAATTCTGAGTTTGAAAATGTTTCAAAAATGCTTTTCGTCTGAACGTTAGAGGGGACTTGATATCTGCGGAGACATCATCCTAAGTCAGAATATCGTCACAGCTTAGGTAAAAAATTTGTAGAGCTGAATAAAACTGTACAAAACAAATAATATTTAAAAAAATAGGTTGAGGTGAGCACACTTCTCTAGAAATTCTTTCAAATGAGATTAGTATCTTTGTATTGATTTGTGTCGAAAACAACCAAAATGTGCTTGAAGAGAAATTTAGGATGTCACTACTCAGTCTCATAACTATCAGTACCTTGAAATAAAAAAAGTACTAAATTCCTATATTCTACGAATTTTGCCTCCTTTGCTTATTTAGTAATTCGAAAAGCCCGATTACTTAATAAGGAAGGGAGCCAAAATTCCTAGAATAAAGGAATTTTGTATTTTTCTTTTATTTCGGTTTAGTGCTTTTGGGGTGACCCCATACCCCCATATCACTGGAACCAACCTGAATTTTAATATTTTTTTTTTAGATTAGCCAAGAGTTTTGACACTGATTTGAACAGGTAAGTGACGTAAGCGCTGTTATTTTTTTTTAAATTAAGCGGAGTGACTTTGATAGGTTTAATTTTTTTTCCGCAAAATGAAGAATACAAATAAATTACGTAAGTAATGATATGGAATCATACTGACCGTGGTAGAGAAGTGGTCAAAATACTTCAAAAAGAACTTTTCATAACATTTGGAAAAGTTTAAAAAATAAGTTATCTATAATTAAGAAAATGTTGATGAATAGCATTATTTTAATCCTCTCAGACAGTCATGATTTTCACAATAAACATGATTTCGAATCGGAAAAAGCATTTTCGGATTCTTTGGACAATTTTCAGTAAGAGAAGGTTAAATATTAGTTTTGTAAATAAAAAATATTAGGTGTTTAAGAAACATAATTCAAAAAAAAAAAATCTTCAAATTATAGGCATTTTCAGTAAAACAAGTTTGATATATAATGATAAAACTTTTGATTCGTGTATCGAATACAGTTTCAAATGCAATATGAATCGATAATTTTGTGAATAAAATTTGTTTCAACAAATTTTAGGCCAATTTTTGACTTTTAATTTTTTTTACCTATATAAGCACTCTAAGTCAGGCCTGCCCAACGTCCGGCCCGTGAAGCCATTTCATCCGGCCCGCGACGGCTTTCTAAAATATTTCTATGACCGGCCCTTAAGGCTGTTCATGAAGTTTTAAATAAATTAAATTACCGTCGGAATTAAAAAAATAAGCTTGAGATCAAATTTTAACATATTGCAAGAACATTCTTCATGTTTGAATTTAATTGTTATAATTTTTATATTGAACTGAAAAAATTGTGCAAGAAAACAAAAATATCAATTTCATAAAATTGTTAAATTCATGAAAAAACTTTGATTGTAATCTTAAAATTTACAAAAAAAGACTAAATGTTATTTCTTTCAGTTTTGAGTGTTTTTACTTAAATTTGAAGTTTTTTTTTTCTATTTTCTTTTATTTTAATAAATAAATAAGTAAAACTAATGTATTTTTCCAGAACAAATTTTTAGTGATAAAGTTTTTTTTAAAAAAAGCTTAAAAATCAAATTATTCATACTGAAAATAGATCGCTGGAAATATTTTTAAAATATTGAAAAATGTATCAAAAACTTGCAACGATTATTGAAATTTAAATGTTTTTTTTATAAAAAATATATCAAAGTATTAAATTGCAATCGTCAAAAACAATATCCATACAATTTTAAACAAGCAAAGATTAAAATAAGTCAAATAAACATTTTTTTTTTAAAAAGCATAAAAATCAAATTATTCATACTGAAAATAAATCGCTGGAAATATTTTTAAAATATTGAAAAATGCATCAAAAACCTCAAAAACTTGCAATGATCATTGAAATTTTAATGTTTTTTTTTCTATAAAAAAATATATCAAGGTATTTAATTGCAATCGTCAAAAACAATATCTATACAATTTTTTAACAAGCAAAAATTAAAATAAGTCAAATAAACAAATTTTTGAATGATGTTTGTTTTTCATTTTTAAAATCAAGATATATGAATCATATTTGCAACACTAGTTCTTACATGTTTTTGCTTAAAAAAAATTCAATCATAAGAAAATTGAAAAAAATGTGTTTACTTTTCTACTTTTATCAAATATTAATTCCGGCCCGCCACTGCTTGAGAATAATCAGATCTGGCCCGCAGAGCCAAAAGGTTGGGCAGTGCCCAATGGGCACCCCTGCTCTAAGTGATGGTGATTGACGTAAAAATGACATTTGAAAACCTTAAATCTTATTTTAACAAGAAAAACTACACCCCGGAATTCAAAACAAGAATTTTCAACGTAAATATTTTTTTTGAATACTATCGAAAAAACTTTTTATTTTAAATAATGAAACTTGTGTGGACTACCCCAGTACATGTTTCAATATCAACCCGGTTTACGATACATCAAAATCGCATCGCAAAGCAAAAGACAAAAGTGTTCAGTTTCATTTGAATCAGCCTGAATTTTATAGTACTATGACCCCAGAAGCTAGCTTAAAAATGTGAGCTTATTTGGTTATGGTTAAGTTGCTGCAGTTTTAATCTGAAGTTTGTATGGAACCCTGATCAATTTACTATGGAGAATTGTAACTTTTTACATCTTCTTATAGCAAATTTCCCAAAACCCTTTCATTTTTTTCTTATCTTAAGTTTCTTATAGGATTTGAACCGGGGAACAACTTTTTACAACATCGCAAAGTGCTAGGAATTGATCCCGAAAAAATTCAGGCTGTTTGTTGGAGTTTACTTTTTTCGGCAAAAATTCAAAACAAGCACAAAAAATTTACCTGTATCTTTTTGGGATCAATTCCTAGTGCTTTGCAATGTTCGACAAAGTTGTTCCTCCTACACAAAATTTCTTAGATGATAATATTTTATAGGGTTGAGGAAAACTTTCCAGAAGAATATTTAAAAATTTAAAAATAAATCAATTAAAATTTATTAAAATTCCATTCTAACTTCAGATCAAAACTGAAGCAATGAAACCTAAACCAAATAAGCTCAAATTTTCAGGCTAGCTTCTGGGTTCATAGAACTTTAAAGTTCCGGTTGATGCAAACGAAATTAAACACTTTTGTCTTTTTCATATATCCGTGAATCACCCTAATAAACATATTGACAGTAGCTGTAATAGTCATGATAGTAATAAATTTGAGCTTTCATAAGGAATTTTTTTTATTAAAATTATTTATTTTCTTTTATTAAAATTACTGTATCCTGGCACTGAATTGATTAAGAAAAAAAAAAATTCAAAAAACAAATTTATTAGAGAGTATTTACCTACAAGATGAAGGTATTGCGTGCGCCAAATTTTATTGAGTTGGATTCTAGAGATTGTTTTTATAAGACAAATTATTTCATTTTAAAATTTTTAATTTTTATATAATCAATCATTATGATGCAGCTCAGTATTTATTTTTGTATGTTTTAATTAAATTTTGCTTCAATTAAAATTTTGAAAGTTTACAAATTTTCGGATATTTTTTCTGGTTTTATCACAATTGCTTCGTTTGTTTTTATGCGTGGAGGAAATTCTTGAAATCTTACAGTTTTCATAAGTTGATTGAGTTCATGTGAAATCAATTTCAATGTTTATCGATTGGTTGTGCAAACGAATTCTACTTAAAAGCTATAAATATTTGTTCTGAGTTTTCCTCGTTCTATCCAAAATAGCAAGAATCAAATCAGGCTTACAAATTGGTACTGTTTCGTCTTTTGTTTGAAATGTGGGATGAAAGGTTGTGATGATTTTCTCAGTAACAACCACCCCCACTTTGTTTTGCGTATACCTTCATTCGAAATGATATCACTCCACAGTGTGCCGCACAAACTTTTTAATGGCACCCCATCCGGTGTAATTATTTTCGCAAGTTTATTCCAGACTGAGTGGGTCGTCTTCTCCGGATGAAAAACTTCCTAATTGACCCGTTTTCCAATTACCCATCATATGTGGGTCCTTGTTTGTGAGTGTAAGTGGAAGTGTGTGTATTTGTTCTCCCGGTCAGGCTTTTTCGCAGGATCCAACACGGTGAATTCCAGAACGAGAAGGCTTCGTCCCTTTTGTCATTTTCCACAGACACACATTACAGATGAAAGCTTTTTGGACGAGTGTGTAAGTGCACGGAGAAAAATCATGCGTTTAAAAAATATAACATTTTGTATTTTTTGTGATGAAATAATGTTGGAAATTTTAATTGAAAGAATTATTTTATTTTAAATGTTTTTATTAAAAAAAACTATTTGCCACAGTGGTCACAGTTGTGCACATTCCGGGGAAAAACAGGACAACCGTGTAGCACTGGAGCAGTGCTCCCAGCTAACTGGAAGTCATGGCAAAACCGCAGCTCGCAAAGGCGTGTGGCGGAAAATGGGGACAATTTTGCTTGATTAAACCCAACATGACCTAATCAACACGAGGACGGGCAGCGTGTGTACTTGGGGCACCTTCCATGTGTGTGAGTGTTCGTATTTGTTTGTCAGGGTGGATACATCCAAACGAGCTAGAAGGTTTGTAATTTCATTGTTAAAGTAGAACGTTACGACCATCAGTAAGGAATGGTTCTAGTTTGAAACTGACAAGATAATTTCTGAAAATCCAACTTGATCATCCGATTTCGATCAACTTGAAGTGTTTCTCCCCGGGGAGCACCCCCTAGATCCAATCGAATCCTTTTAATATTTTCCTTTCCCTTTTCCTCAGTCATCATTCATCGATGCCCGGTCAAACGGTATCTTTTCGAAATTGTTGAACCCTTTTAAATCCCGGGCAACAAATGGTCGTCGTATTCTTTTCCCCACAATTTTTTTTTATTCGCAAACCGATTCCGCACTGATTCTTCGAGGAAAAGCACTCCTACCGGTATCATACCATCCCCAGGGTTTGACCTTTTTGCTAAGTAAACCGTTTGGATCCTCCCTCTGATTTTTCGTCTGCTCCGGAATAATATGCCTCATTTTTGGTATACGTGTTGAACCCAGCAGCAGCCGAGCATAATGTTATTTTTGAGATTCATTTCAAACAAATCCTTGAGCTGGCTGGCTCTCCTTCAAGATGGAAAAAAATGGTTAAGGTTAGTGATGACGTCATTTTTAGGGAGGTTTTTGAATGTTATCTACTGTGTGAGTGTGTGTGTAGAAAATGTGAAAGGTTTCAATTGTGAGGTCATTGCTAAGGATTGATGTTTTTATACCTTGATTTTAAAAAGTAAAAGAAAAAATAATAAAAACTCTTCATTTGCATGTATAACGTAAAAATAAACTAGCGATTGTCAATAAATACATTTGATAACAAATGAGTTTTACTACTATTAAATTGAAAAAAACTTGGTAAATCGTTTGTAAACCATTTTTAATTTATTCATTATATTGTAATCCAAAAAAAGGATTCTTAATTAATTCATAAATTTTAAACTTTGGGACCACAGTTCAGAAAAAAATGCTACGAACCATTCAATTTATTCTAACAGAGCTGAGGTACACAAAACTTTAATCAAAATTGTATTAAAAAGAAAAAAAGATTGAAATATTAACCTTGGAAAGGACCATGAAATTTAATTAAGAATTCCCTTAGAACAAGAGAGCACAGAGGCATAGAATTTTTATTCTTCAATTGTATGAAAATTGTTAGAATTTTAGTTGTACATAGATCTGCAAAATGCGTAGCGCTTTGAATATTTTATATTTGATTTTAGTATTTTTTAAAGACCGAGTATTATGTTTACGTATATTTCTGATTTAAAACTTGGAAAAAAAAATATTCTTCATCAAAAACCGGCAGCTGGGGCAAATCAGTAAAAATGTAACGAATTAAGACAGCTTAATAAGCAATTTTTGCCAATTGTATAATTTTATTATTGATTTCGGTTAAACAGGAATAAAACAAAACAATATGCTAATTATGCTTTATACATAACATGAATTTTCATTCCTTTGTGGACCATCATTCAGTGAGGTACTCCTGGATTTTAGCTCCTGAAAAGTGCTTCAAAAGTGCAAAAATGCCTCAGGGCAAGAAAAAGAGGCGGTCCTCACCAGCAGGATCGGCAGATTTGAAGAAGCTAAAGAATGCCGAAGCGCTACCCTCCCTGTGGACGTGAGCGAGAAGGAAGAATTTGAACGACGGGAAAAGTTGCCACCCATTTTTGTGAAGAGCTCAAAACTCTTAAGTTAAACGTGATCGAAGTCTTCAAGATGACGAGACACAACAAGGACATCAAGTATCGTGATCAACTGTACCTGGTTCATTTCGAGAAAGGATCGACAACGCCGTCTGAGCTGAAAGCAGTTCGGGCAATTTTCAACATCATCGTGTCTTGGGAACGTTATCGTCCAGTGCACCGTGAAGTGACACAGTGTTCGAACTGTTTGCAGTTTGGACATGGAGGAAGGAACTGTTTCATCAAGAGTCGTTGTGCAACCTGCGGAGGTGAGCACAAAACTCAAGCTTGCAACACAATCAACGAGAACATTGAAGCCAAATGCTTCAATTGCGGCGGCGACCATTCGACCAAGAATCGAAGCTGCCCAAAACGAGCTGAGTTTGTAAAAATTCGGCAGCAAGCGACGACGAGGCACCAATCAAATCGTCGCAAAACACCACCAGCATACACGGACGTGGATTTTCCTGCTTTGGCGTCACCGGGAGCAGGATCTGTTCGAGTGGTTCCAAATCTGCAGCCATTGCCGTTGAATCAGCGGCAAAGAGTTGCAGAGAATACAACACCTCCAGGCTTCAGTCAGCAACCGAGGGAAAACCAACCAACATCAACGGGTGAAGGCAGTAGTGACCTGTTTTCACCACAAGAACTTCTGAACATTTTCATCGAGATGACAACAACTCTGCGTGGGTGCAAAACTCGCCAGGAACAAGTAAGAACTCTTGAAGCATTCATCTTAAAATACAGTTCGTAGTTTACTCGTTCTAGTGATTTTGAATATTTCAATGGATTTATTTTTTTAGTTTTAGGTTAGGATTAGTTGTTAAAGTGATTTTTTTTCTTTTTTACCCAAATGTATTCAATTCAATGCAATAATGTAAAACAATTTGAAGCAAATAAATAAATGTGATCAGTTCATAATAAAACGAAAAATACAACAAAGATGAAGAGCATTAGGCCATACCACTTATCATGTAAAAGAAATGTAATTATTATAAGAATGTTCAATAAAGACATATTTAATTTCAAAAAAAATTTTAACATGAATTTTTAAACTTATGTTTTTTTTATTGACTGATATCATTTTATTTGCTGTTTAATTTTTTTTCAGAATTTTTGAAAGAAGTTTTTTGAGATTTCTGGTCACGTCATTAAAAAAAGTTAAAGAAATATATTATAAGACACTAATTTAATTTGAATCACATTGGATTACAAATTGTGGTTAGTTAAAAATCCAAACCATAATAAAGAACAAACAAAAATCCATTTTGAAATGTCTTTTAAGCTATCTGAAAACTGCTGTCGTGGTTTAGATTGAAGGTTATCACCAATTAATATTATTGAGCTAATTCTAATTAGAGCTGAAACTTCCGGATCCGGAAATCCGGATGATTTACATTTTTTCTATATAAAATCAGATATCATCTTTTCAATTAAACCAAATCATAAAATATGTACGAAAATCGAATCAGAACTGAAATTTATTTGGGTAAAAATATTTGTAGAACCAAAAATATACTTAGGAATAGAAATTTAACGAAACGGATACTTAGTCGGATAAAAGAATTCGATCACAAATAATGTGATACATAATTAAAGGTCTTTTGAATACCTGTAAAATTATTTTGTTTCGTCTTCATGTCGCCCCACAGTTTTGAGACAAAGTAGGCATAGATGAGTTAGTTCATTTTCTAATAGAATTATCAATGCTGCAAGTTATCCGGATATCAGTAGTCTCAGCTTTAAATTCTTACAATGGAGCAATTCTCTGAGTTTTCGGTCATTCGATTTTGCCTTCCTCACTGAGGTAAGGCTATAATCCTGCTCTAAAATTGAACTTTTTATTAAAAGCTCGAAAACCCACCTTGATGTATACATATCGACTCAGAATCGAAAACTGAACAAATGTCTGTGTGTATGTGTGTGTGTATGTGTGTGTGTATGTGTGTGTGTATGTGACCAATAATGTCACGCAGTTTTCTCAGCACTGGCTGAACCGATTTTGACCAAACCAGTCGCATTCGACTTGGTTTAGGGGACCATACGGTGCTATTGAATTGTTTGAAGTTTCGATAAGTAGTTCAAAAGTTATGTATAAAAATGTGTTTTCGCATATTTTCGGAAGATGAATAAATGGCAGTAAACTGAACCAAACATCATCATGTTATACATCGTTATTTAGGTAATTGAAAGACCTTTCCAACGAGTCCACAACTTTGAAGATCTGGCAACCCTGTCTCGAGTTATAACCACTTAAGTGATATTTATGTACTTTTTTGTAGCCGGATCTCATTTAAATGTATGTAAACAATGTCCGGATCCATCATCCGACACATCGTTGGTTAGATAATTGAAAGACCTTTCCAACGAATCTACAACATTGAAGATCTGGCAACCCTGTCTCGAGTTCTGACCACTTAAGTGATATTTATGTACTTTTTTTGTAGCCGTATCTCATTTAAATGTATGTAAACAATGTCCGGATCCATCATCCGACCCATCCCTGTCTCGAGTTCTGACCACTTATAATGCCACTTATGAGCCCTTGAGTGATATGTGTGTTTTTTTGGATCAATTTTGTGTCCAAACCCATCATATTACATATCACCCATTGTTGGAAAAGAGTGAGGAAGGCACCAACCACATAGGTGGATTAAGTTAGTTTTTTTTGTATTTTTTAATCCGACTGAAACTTTTTTGGTGCCTTCGGTATGCCCAAAGAAGCCATTTTGCATCATTAGTTTGTCCATATAATTTTCCATACAAATTTGGCAGCTGTCCATACAAAAATGATATGTGAAAATTCAAAAATCTGTATCTTTTGAAGGAATTTTTTGATCGAATTGGTGTCTTCGACAAAGTTGTAGGTATGGATATGGACTACACTGAAAAAAAATTATACACGGTAAAAAAGTTGTTGATGATTTTTTATTTAACTTTTTGTCCCTAAAACTTGATTTGCGAAAAAACACTATTTTTAATTTTTTTTATTTTTTATATGTTTTAGAGGACATAAAATGCCAACTTTTCAGAAATTTCCAGAATGGGCAAAAAATCTTTGACCGAGTTATGATTTTTTGAATCAATACTGATTTTTTTCAAAAAATCGAAATATCGGTCGCAAAAATTTTTCAACTTCATTTTTCGATGTAAAATCGAATTTGCAATCAAAAAGTACTTGAGTGAATTTTTGATAAAGTGCACCGTTTTCAAGTTATAGCCATTTTTAGGTAACTTTTTTGAAAATAGTCGCAGTTTTTAATTTTTTAAAAATTGTGCCCATATTTGCCCACCTTTGAAAAAATATTTTTGAAAAGCTGAGAAAATTCTCTATATTTTGCTTTATTGAACATTGTTGATGCGACCCATAGTTGCTGAGATATTGCTATGCAAAGGCTAAAAAACAGGAAAATTGATGTTTTCTAAGTCTCACCCAAACAACCCACAATTTTCTAATGTCGATATCTCAGCAACTATAGGTCCGATTTACAATGTTAAAACATGAAACATTCGTGAAATTTTCCGATCTTTTCGAAAAAAATATTTTCAAAAATTTAAAATCAAGACTAACATTTTAAACGGGCCAAACATTCAATATTACGCCCATTTGAAATGTTAGTCTTGATTTTAAATTTTTGAAAATATTTTTTCGAAAAGATTGGAAAATTTCACAAATGTTTCATGTTTTAACATTGTAAATCGGACCTATAGTTGCTGAGATATCGACATTAGAAAATGTTGGGTTGTTTGGGTGAGACTTAGAAAACATCAATTTTCCTGTTTTTTAGCCTTTGCATAGCAATATCTCAGCAACTATGGGTCGCATCAACAAAGTTCAATAAAGCAAAATATAGAGAATTTTCTCAGCTTTTCAAAAATATTTTTTTTCAAAGGTGGGCAAACATGGGCACTAATTATAAAAAATGAAAAACTGCGACAATTTTCAAAAAAGTTACCTAAAAATGGCTATAGCTTGAAAACGGTGTACTTTATCAAAAATTCACTCAAGTACTTTTTGATTTCAAATTCGATTTTACATCGAAAAATGAAGTTGAAAAATTTTTGCGACCGATATTTCGATTTTTTGAAAAAATCAGTATTGATTCAAAAAATCATAACTCGGTCAAAGATTTTTTGCCCATTCTAGAAATTTCTGAAAAGTTGGCATTTTATGTCCTCTAAAACATATCAAAAAATAAAAAAAATTAAAAATAGTGTTTTTTTGCAAATCAAGTTTTAGTGACAAAAAGTTAAATAAAAAATCACCAAAATTTTTTTTACCGTGTATCATTTTTTTTCAGTGTAGTCCATATCCATACCTACAACTTTGCCGAAGACACCAAATCGATCAAAAAATTCCTTCAAAAGATGCCGATTTTTGAATTTTCACATATCATTTTTGTATGAGCAGCTGCCAAATTTGTATGGAAAATTATATGGACAAACTAATGATGCAAAATGGCTTCTTTGGGCATACCGAAGGCACCAAAAAAGTTCCAGCCGGATTAAAAAATACAAAAATTAAAATTAAAGAAAAAAGACCGATTCCGTAGAGAACTGCTCAATGATTTTATGACTGTTTCAAAAATTTCCCGGGAATCCCGAGATTTAAAAAAATATTTTTCCCGTTTCCCGGGAAATTCATAACCGGAGAAAAATGGTCAACTCATTTAAGTGGCTAGGTGCACGTTATCAAAAAATCTGCACGTTATCAAAAAATTGCAAAGTACTTTTTGATTGCAAAAAAAAATTTTTTTTTTCGTCAATTTTGTTTTTAAGAAACCATAACTCGGCGGCTCATAAATTGCGTTTTTTGTCCCCTAGAAAATATTTGAATTTTGAGAAGTTTATTTTTTGTGAAACAAAGGTAACTAAAAATTCGGAAAGTTTTTTCCATGCACCTATTTTTCTAAATATTTCTCGTCAATACCTACAACTTTGCCCAAGGCACCATTTGATCAGAAAATTCCTTCAAAAGTTATATATTTTCGAATATGTACGAACAATTTTGAATGAACAGCTGTCAAAATGGTATGGAGACATGTATGGGCACACTAATGACACAAAATTGCATATTTGGTCATAGGGAAAGCCTCGACATAATATGAGCCATATAAAAAATACAACAATATAAAAATGGTCGAAACCGGCTGATTTCGTTGAGAATTGCAAATGTTAAGTTTATGTTTATGGTTTTTATTTTGCCTTTAATTTCCACAATTTTACATTTTTTGAAATCTCATGATAGGTGATATCTTTAGATTTTATCTTTGGAAAAGATTTTGCCGAATTTTCAAATATTCAATCAAATGAAAACTATGAAATAATCAACCAGAAAAAAACAACAAAACATATTTGAAGTATGTTTTCCGGGGTTTAGCACAATTTAAACTGCTTGATTTAAAGATTGCGACAAGTTTGTCCCACACATTGTTTTCATTGTTGAAGATTATTTTCAACATCAAAAATAAATTGATACAAATAAAATAATGATAAATTAATTAAATGAAATATGAAATGTTGTAGTAATGTGACTAGCTATTATTCAAGTTTTCAAAACAGAGAGTTAAAATCTCAAATGTGTTTATTACCAAACTTGAACTCATAACTCAAGCACATTTTGTTATACCAAAAATTATGACAAATCTCGCAGTCGTGCCAAGAATAATTACAACTTTACGATGTTTTTGAATGGCAACCAAATTTAAACGATAAATTCCTCCAAATTTAGACATCTCCCAAGAGTACATTTCGCTGGAATATTTACCAATCCAACCCACTCACTTAGAATTTGAAACGCTCCACTCAGATATAACGTACCTTGTTGCAAATACCACCCACTCTAGCTTCCACTCCCCACCCACTCCACTAGCATCACACTCTCTGACGTCGTTGTCGTTGTGATCCTTTTCCTTTACCCTCTCTCGCCCTCTAGCAAACAGCGAATAATGGCAGGGCCCCTTCTTCTTCTTCATCATGAGCGTAACAAGCCGACACAAATTTCCTCACGTTTGGCATTAGTCCCCGTCAAAATTTTATTATCTGCATCACGAACCTGCCATCGAGCCGGGGAGACCCCTCTCCCCTTCCTCCCACGAAATACACCCCCGAAAAAGCTCACATTCAAGTCTTGTTGGCGATGCAACAAGGCTCTCTGTGGGTAAACAGGGCTGATTTTGGGTACGGTTTTGGTCGTTTTTTGGTTTTATTTAGTACGTTTGAGTTTTGTTACCCTAAGTGCGGTGTTTCAAAATGTGGTTATATGTCGGATTTTTTTTCTTTAAATTTGCTTATTTATTTCTTTTTGACCACATGATTGCGAAATTTAAGTATTTCAAGTATTTAATTTAGTCAATTATATTAATTCACATTTTTATAAATGTCTAAAGTGCAGTGATACTGATTTTTTTAATTAATTTCCCATGTTGATACACCGTCCATCACGGTAGGTTGTCCTAGTCCTCCGTGCTAACCGACATAAATTTTACTGCAGTCCATTAAAATTCCGAGCGTCGCTCGTAAAACCTGAGGAAAATCAGAATAGCAGCAGAAGCAGCAAAGGCGACATCCCTTGCTGATGGTGTTTGTGTTGTTTTTCCCAGGGAAAAGAGCAGCAGCAGCAGCAGAAGAAAAGCGTGAACCTCCCGCAACTTTTTCCCGCCTCCTTCGTACAAGAGTGAAAAGCTCTTTGCTTTAGTATAACGTCTCTATGTGTATGTTGGCTGGTCTGATGAATCCTGTGCCCGAATCAGGCCGCTGCCGCCAGATAAAACAGCACTTTGCTTGCTTCTTTGCTAACTCACGGGTTGGCCTGCTTTTCTGCTCAGAATACACTTAGGGTGGTCGGTCGGTCGTTTGTTTGGTATGGTTCTGGTGTTCTGGAGAATCTCGTTTTATTTGCCTGAGATTGTCATTGGCGTAGCTGGCATTGCATCTTCTAAGGGATTATTTGATTGAATTCACGAGAAAGCATGGAAAGAGTTGAGGAATTGTTTTTTTTTAACTTTGGTTAAAAACATCTGTTTTTTTCTGTTGAGGTTTATTTTTTTAAATTATTGTTTATTGTTGTATTTTTTGTTTACACGTTTGTAAGCCTATGCTCTTACTGAGTTTGGTACACCCAAAATTCAGAATCGAGATAATCGTTATCTCAAAATTTATTGAGAGCTCAGTGCCAAAATCGATAGAATAATAGAGGGATGGCGTCGCTATTTTTAGAACACTTTTTCCACTTTTTCTCATCGAAACCGACTACTTTATCGACTTTATTTTGCTGGGCGAGATAGGAAGCCGTCTATTTTTAGACGATGACTCAGCACTTTTCCACTCTTGCACTTAAAAAAACCAGATGGCAGCACGATGTAACGCCACGTCCCTATGGTACCAACTCACACCATCATAACAAATGAGTTCATTCGTTAGTTGAATCAATAAATCTCCAACAAGTGTCATACATCGACTTCTGACTTCTCCATGGTAACCAAGCTGTGGTGGCCGAGGCAGCTAAGTCATTGGATTGGTTTGTCAAAGGTCTCTGGTTCGATTCCCGTTGTCGACACTTTTGGTTTTTTGTTTGACGGATGAACTTTTTTTGCAAATGAACCTCGAGAGAATAGTTCTATCGCCCATCTCGAGCTGTGTTCTCTGCGTCCGTGAATGGTACCACTATTCTCTCGACTCGAGACCATCATTCTCTCGTACTAGCGCTGCCAGTTTTGGGTGTAGAGAAGTGTTCAAAGTACTTTAAGAAAAAGTTTTCATAAAATTTTGAAAAGTTGAAATAGTTGATAAACTATAATTAAGACAATGATTATGAATAGCATTATTTTAATATTCTCAAAGATTCTTTGGACAATTTTCCACTAGGAGAAGGTGAAATAAGTTTGTAAATAATATATATTGTGTTTTTGAAATATAAGTCAAAACAATCTTCAAATTTATAGGCATTTTCAGTTGAACAAATTTCATATAAAATGTGGAAACTTTTGATTCGTGCATCGAATTCAGTTTAAAATGCAATATGAATCGATTAACTTATAAACAAAACTAGTTTTAATGAATTTCAGCCAACTATTTTGTAATGTACTGTTGAAAAAGCTTTTTTCAAAGATAATGCTTGGGCCTTATGTAGCCTATCCAAGTACACTAAAAATAATAATCTTGAGAAAAACCTTACCAGTTGGAAAATATTCCAACAATAAATCAAAATCCTATCAATTTCACCCCCATGCACGATATTTGAGTTTTCATTTTATTACTATAAAATTACGTTAACTTTTGGCGGATAAATCCACAAAGAATTTTTTATAAAATTGCTCTTAAAGTTCTGTAATTACTGTTATTTTTGGTAAATTTGCTAGTACAAAACATAGAGTGAGAGAACAAATTTTGATAATATTTCAGTTGTTATTTTGATTTGTATCTAAAAATAAAGTGGTTTTTTTTAAACATTCATCATATTTTAAAATAACATCAATCCATTTATCTTAGTCAAATACGAGAGATTGAACTTATTCATGTGTATGGTGCATTTGAACTTTAAACTATAATGTATTTGTTGTTTCGTTGAGCGGTTTAGCAGAATGCTTTACAGTGCAATAATGTATTTCTTTGTGGCTCTCACGATTTCGGTATTTGTCTTTTTCCGTGTGCGTACAGAATATTTGAAATTATATTTTTTTTAATCATATATACAATTGTTTACTGAACATGTGGGTGATGTTATTAGGACAAATTATCATTTTTCCCAAAAGAAAAACGACTCACGACTCACGAAAATGCGTAACAAAATTAACAAAAATACAATATTTTTGATTTTTATTGAAAAGATGATGCTTTTTCGTGATCATGTTCAATAAAATTAATCAGATCCTGTAATTGAAATTCAAATTTTAATTAAAGATCATTTTCGTGTTGGCAACACCTCAATCTTTCACAAAATGTTTGCATTTTTCGATGTGTTTAAAATCTATACGCAAACAATATAAAGACTAATAATTAGGCTAAAAAACGTGTGTTTTTTTGTAAGAAAACAATATTAGTGTGAACCTCATTCAGATTACTGTAACTTTCAAGCACATCTTGTTCCACAACATATTTCAATAGAAATTGAAAATATTGTTTCCATTAATTTTGCGACGCATTTTATTGTGTTCTACTAGTTTTAGATACAGTCCTCAGAGCAACATGTCACTTTATTATGCTTTGATATATTTTTATTACTTATTTCGGAATCGGAGTCGATAATTTGTTGAAAGCTGGAGTCAGCTAGAGTTGGAAGGTTGGAGGCGGAGTCGGTTTGAGCTAAAACCCGGAGCTCGAGTCGTAATCGGATTTGGAGACTGAAAATATCAATTTAATTCATATTTATTTGTTGTACAAATCAAAAATATTATTTGCTTTGAAAATGACAAAATGAGTTTTGGAGATTACAAATTATTACAAATTATTACTTAAGAAATTATCACTTATACAATCATTCTACAGTGGTCCAGATCGCAAAAAATCAGTGGAAAATTTCTCCGGTGGATTTTCAGAAAAACGGTGAAGTTTTTGAGCTTTGGTGTCTTCAGAAGAGTTGCCGCAAATAGAAACGGGGCAACATTTGGTTTGATTAAAAATTAGGGTGGTTCACGATTAGGGTGATTTTCAAAATCTATCTTTTCAGGAATATTTTTGGGATTTTTTGTCTTCTATAAAGTTGTTGGGCTTGCCAATCCAAGCAACTTTGTCGAAACAACCAATATTTTATCTCGCAATTCACGTTTTCTACGACCAAATCTAGGGAAAGCATCAGAGGGCCATCTTTATAGTTTTTATGTAAGTTTATCATAGAAATACAAAATTTTACAAAAAATGTTTTTTTACCCTTTGGCTCAATTCTGGAAATTTTTGAATTTCGTTAGGGTGGTCCCGTACAATTTACCCTTGAAAATTAAACATTTTCAAATGAAGATATCTCGATTTTAAAGAAAAATACCCCTTAGATTTTATCAGCGTTTGTATTGCAAAATCTCTCCTTTCAAAAGCAGGCGCGTGAAATTTGGCATGCACTTTTTCGAGATATTTAAATTTTAAATTTGCATATTTTTTACCTTAAAATGGCTGAATTTTTAACCCTTCAGTAGAGCTCTTAAAGTGTCCCGGATATTACTTTTCGCTAAAACTTTACCCTGAATTGCTACGTAAAAAAAGGTTTTTGAAGATTCACTCAGATGCTAAATTTGGTCGTAGAAGGCGTAGATTGTGAGATAAAATATTGGTGTCTTCAACAAAGTTGATTGGTTTGGCAAGCCTAACAATTTTCTAGAAGACAAAAAAAAATCCTAAAAATATTCCTTCACCCTAATCGTGAATCACTTTTATTTTCAATCAAACCAAAAATTGCCCCTTTCTATTTGCAAAAACTCTTCTGAAGACACCAAAGCTCCAAAACTTAACCATTTTTCGGAAAATCAATTTTCCACTTAATTTTGCGATCTGGACCACTGTGCATTGGATGAAATAATTTACCTGAATACAATCCAAAAATTGCATGTCATATGTAGGAGAACCGAACCACACTAGTGCTCCATACAAAATTACGAGAAAAATAGTCAAAGTCTCGAGTTTTTTTTGAAAAGGTCCAATAAACCAAATTTCCAGTTTTTGCTTTTTGGGTGTTCAAAAAACACCCAAAAAGCAAAAACTGAAAATTTGGTTTATTGGACCTTTTCAAAAAAAAACTTCAGAAGTGGTTTTGGTTCTGGGAATCCTAAAGTTCAGGCTTCCCTTCGAATTGAGCCTACGTAGAAATTTTGTTGGTTGGTGTAGGTTATTGAAATTTATTTGTTATGAGCATTACTTGATTTTATTTTTGAAATAATTCAAGCTTATGTATTGAAAAGAACATTTAAACATATTTTCACATCTCTAACCGCCAATGAATCACTTCTGCCGCGTTGTGCAAGCACAAGAGGATGTTCGTCTTCAAACTCGACCCACCCCAAAAACAGCATTCTTCCATTCTCTCAACTCACGGGTCACCACGGTGGAAGAGCGGGCGTATGTGGGTGGGAAAATTCTTTCCACACGCCACCTTTTGCATGCTTTTTTCTTTTTTTTTGTTGCCGGCACACGATCATCAGCTGGGCGATGTGCCATGATTTAATGAATATAATTTACCGTAAAAAGAACATGAATACGACCGGTCGATGAAGAAGTGCTTCTTGTGCCACACACAGGTTTTATGTAGTGAAATCTTGGAAAACCTTTTTTTTTGTTTTGCTCTGCAGTCGAGGAAGATTTTGCTGTGGGCGGAATGTCATGCAAATCGTGGAAGTGCCTAGAAATAGCTGCAGAACTTTTTTTCTCTCCCAGGAATAGACAGTTTGTGAGAGCATGTGGCTCAAAATAGACTTTGAGTGATGCTGTTCATTAAAAGTTGGTGTTCGTCACTCAATTGGGGATGTTATAAGCGTAGTATGAATTCTGATTATTTGCAAGTGGGAGGTGACTTTCTACTAATGGAGAACGGATCTTTTCTGTGATTGAAGAGGGATTGTTGAGAAATTGTTTGATGAGGTTCAATTCTTGAAAATTTCGAAAAAAAAATCTAAAAAATGATTGAACGCATTTCGGCTTCATTATCTCCTCAATTCTTCATTTTATAGTTATGCGTCCTAAATAAATAAGTTATGTTTAAGGGGTTTCCGCAATGTTGTTTATCTAATTTTGTTAGCTTTCATAGCGTTTTTGTGTTATGAAAAGCGTATTTTAGTCCTATTCATGTTTGGTTCAAGTATCAAAATATAGTTAAATAATACTTCATGTTAATTCAACTAAAGCATAAATTTACGCAACCCCTACCAATCATGATCTCACAACGGCTCATAACTTACCCCCATCCACTTTATCACAAACGGCTCAGCACACCTGTCGGAATGTGCCAAACATAAACACCATTTAAGGGGGGAGAAGAAGGAGGTGGGACGTGTTCGTGGGAGGTTGTCGCGAATTGACTCATTCACAGGGTAGTAAACGGTGCGGCTGGCTGCCTTTACGATACTCAATTTCACACAACGTTTTTCATCTTCCTACACCCACCCCGGGGGTCCAATAACTCAACTGCGATAAATTTCACCTCCCTCAGATCGCAGATAACCCCTACCGACACGGAGGTGGATGATATTGTTGGAAGGGCTTTCGGGGAGGATTGATAAAAGCTCGGGGGCTTATTTTCTGCTGAAGTCGTGAAGATTTATGCATTTAAAAGTATTTGAGCAAGATTTGAAAAGTCGGTTATTTAAAACAGTTTTACTCAACAACTCAGCGGAAACTCGCTCCAATATTAGGAAGAATGAGCTCGAAAGTTCTCCTTTTCTTAAAAGCGCCACAAAGGTGCAGTAAAAGGAGGTGAAATATAGCGTGTCGTTAGTGCAAGTAAAAACTTCATTCACACTTTGCACATCTCGTGCTGTGGTGAGATGCACGGCACGTGGGCGTTGAGCGCTGCGTTAACCCTCAAAATACTCAGATATTGTTTAGTGGTTTTAAAAATTATCGTAGAAAAAATAAAATGAATGAATGTTTCTGGGAGGTGAGAAAAAAGCTAAACTTATGTACAGTATGTAAAAAAAGTATTTACACCCCTTGGGCACTATGCACATTTTTTGATGAAACATGTAAAAAATTTAAAATTTGACAGGAACCTAGTACTATGTTTTGTTCAGAAACACATGCCAAACATTTTGCTACAAAAAGCTCATGAAAAGATGATTTTTATAAAAAGTTATATAACAAATACTATTAGGAAGATAAAAAAGTGCAAAAAAAGTTTGTACACCTTTCGAAAAATTAACATAAATAATGTTATTTGTTGACAAATCACCATAAATCCAGTCTCCCAACTCCAAATAGGCATCCTTGACTGATTAAAAAAATAATTTGGATTGAATATAAAGTTTACTAACTACTTAGTATAAAAGTTTATATAACTCTGGAAATTCTTTATAAAACTTATCCAAACTTAATTTTGCAAACTTTTAATTCAGCTAAATGTCAATATATTACCATAAAATTGCTAAATAAACATTTTGGAGTGGGTATAACACCGTTTTGGAGGTATTAGTATCGATAGAATAGATTTTTCGTTGGAATTTCGTACCAACCCGGAATTACGTCGTAGAAGAATCCGCCGGCATCCGGATCGGTCCACGATTCACATGTCAACCTATGTGGAATCGGAAAGGGCATAACATTTCCGATCTTTTGATACCCAAACATCTAGGTTTTCTTTAAAATCTACGTTTTTAAATACCTGGGCATGCCGGCGGATTTTTCTACGACGTAATACCGGGTTGGTACGAAATTCCAACGAAAAATCTATTCTATCGATTGAAAGTTTGCAAAATTAAGTTTAGATAAGTTTTATATAAAATTTCCAGAGTTATATAAACTTTTATACTAAGTAGTTAGTAAACTTTATATTCAATCCAAATTATTTTTTTAATCAGTCAAGGATGCCTATTTGGAGTTGGGAGACTGGATTTATGTTGATTTGTCAACAAATAACATTATTTATGTTAATTTTTCGAAAGGTGTACAAACTTTTTTTGCACCTTTTTTATTTTCGTAATAGTATTTGTTATATAACTTTTTATAGAAATCATCTTTTCATGAGCTTTTTGTAGCAAAATGTTTGGCATGAGTTTCTGAACAAAACATAGTACTAGGTTTCTGTCAACATTAAATTGTTTAGATGTTTCATCACAATATGTGCATAGTGCCCAAGGGGTGTAAATACTTTTTTTACATACTGTATGCATGATAATTTGTTTTCTAATTATTTGAGTTTATTTTGATTGAAACTCTGATCATCCATTCCTTTAGTTTAAAGAAGCAATTTTGCAATTTCTATTTTTGAATATTTGCAGATTTCATATTATTTGTAGGGCTTTTCTAACTAGAGTAGAAATGTTTAAATAATTTTTTAGCTTATTTTTAATTTAAAAACTGGTCACTTTACCCTTTGATTATTTTTTCATCAGAGGACAAAAAGGTAAATTTTTGAGCTATAGTGCATGCCAGATGATTTTTTTTACCAAGTTATGAATTTTCGAAAAAGCCAAGTACTGTTGAAAATTGAAAACTGAAACTTCTCATGGAAAATTGGTTAAGAATTTCAATAGAAATTTTTGATTAAATTTCAACACAGTAGTCAAACATTTCTTCAAAAAAAAAAAAAAAAAAACAAAATAGTAGCATATGCAACATGTTGCAAAAAGAAGAGTTAGATAAATACGACGAGTGCTGAAAAATCATTTTTTGCATTTCCGAAAAACGCTTTTGAACAAAATTGTTAGCCAATCACCCATGTGTTAAGTAAATATACCGTTCAAAACAAAACAGTATTCAAAAATGTTACATTTCGATAAAATTTCTGAAAAGTTCAACTTTTCAAGCACCCATTTCAGTGCTGAAAAGTAGAAAGGTATTAATTTTCCATTCTGTTATTTTTGGTAGGGAAAAGTAGGCCGTTTCGTTTCTTCAGAAGCACAGAAAAATTTGTCAGTTTCACAGCGGATATGCAAAACGAAATTATTGTAGTTAGGTTGAACGTTTTAGCTCGTCTCGATGTTTTTTTTTGGTTCAAATATTTTGTTCTTTTTTAAAGATGAGAACTTTTTTCAAAGTGTTTCGATTTTGATCCAACCATAAGTTTCTGAAACAATTTCGAAACGTCAAGGCCATAGTTTTTCTCGCTTTGTTGTGTTCTATCTTCAATGTTTTAGAATATCGTATGATTTCATCAAAATTTAAATGTTTTCAGTTATTTCGATAATTCTATCGGCGACAATCTCATGGACAATAACTAATTGAATAAGCAATATTTTTATTAATAAATAACTGCTTTTACAGAGAATATATTTTTTAGGAAAAATCTCAAAAATACCATACTTATTTCATAAGGCATTGCATAATTTTGAATGCTTTTCCACATTGTTTAAATTTTCACTGAATATTTTTTTTATTTGCTGTGTTTTTTTGAAAATAAAATTTTCATTATTTTTAATTTGGGTTTTTAATGTAGTTTTGCTTGATTTTTCTTTTTTATTAGTTTTTTTATGAATTGCTCAAATTTTAACAAAAAACTGTATTTTTTTAAATACTCAACTTTTCTTTATTTATAATATAAGTATCAGATAATTTGAAATTTTTCTTGCATTTTACCTGGTTTAGAATGTTTTTTAATCAAATACTTAAATTTTCACAAAATATATCTTTTTTTTTAACTCAAATTTTCATAATTTGCAATATGGGTATCAAATGATACAAAATTTTGCATGCTTCACTGTTTTAGAGTTTTTTTTTTTCAATAAAGTACTTAAATTTTCATAAAAATTCACACACAAAACACAAAACAAACTCTAAAACAGTGAGAATACATTTAAATTTTCGAATCGTTTGATACCAATATTGCAAATTATAAAAAACGAGCATTAAAAAACACGGTATTTTGTGAATATATTAGTATTTTATTCCAAATACTGTAACAAAGTGAAAACGCATGCACATAAATCGTTTGATAATCGTATTGTACATTACAAAAATTTGAATAATGTGGTATTTTGTGAAAATTTTAGTGTTTCATTTCAAAACGCTAAAACAGTGAACATGCATGCTAAATTTCGAATCGTTTGAGTCCCATGTTGCAAATTAAGAAAATTTAAGTATTTTCAAAAAATACAGTTTTTTGTGAAAATTTGAGGTATTTCATTCTATTAATTGACAAAAAAGAAAAAGCATTTAAAAGTACGTTTAATACTCATCTTGCGATATTTTGTGAAAATTTTAGTATCTCGAAAAAAAAATATACAATTGTTAAAAAGCACACCAAATTTTACTTCATGTGTTACCCATATTGCAAATAATGAAATTTATATTTTTGAAAAATTTATGAAAATTTTAGCATTGTATAAAAAAACTCCAATTAAAGTGAAAGTATACAAAACTTTTTATTTAATATTTTATTTTGTGATTTTTTCAAAAATAAGTAACTGTGCCAATTTTTAGTTTTTATCGTTGAAGTTTGTATGGAAAAAATCGCAAAAATGTATGGTGAAAAGCGAAGCTTTCAAAATTCAGAAAAAAGGTGCCGTTAAATGAAAGTTGTTATGAAAAACAACTTTGTCCATGACCGCAAAACGATTCGATATCCTGACGAGTTATTAGCGATTTAAAGTAGTCGATTTTGTATGAAAAGATTTTTTTCATCAACTTTGACGATCTATAGCGGCCATTAAAACTCAACCGATGCCGCTCAAAATTTGCAGTTACTTGTTTTTGCCTAATGAATCGAATCAAGGGGTATCCCTAAGTGTAGGTGTTGTACCCTTGTATGGAAAAGTTATTTATGCAAAATGTTTTTTTTGCTGACATAAGGAATGCATGTACAAAGTTAAAATCGAATAAAAAAAAACAATGTTTTCATTAAATTTCAGAGCAGCGAATTTTCAGATCAAAGCCCATCTAGAAGTGGGGTTTGGCTGTGAAAAGCTACAAAATCCATTAAATAATCCGTTTGCGAAAGCGTAGATAATTTCTTTGTTTAAAAATGCCATTGAAATTACAAACTTTTTAATATTTCCGTAACTGAACAGACTTTTATTTCCTCTGAATTCCCAGAAGTCATCAGTTGGCATTCCATCGAGGTAGGTTGGTACACAAATAAAGTGGTTGCAAAGTCGTAAATTTTGCTCTCCTGGAGGGCAGAAAAAAAGCAGAACAGAAAAAAAACCGAAGCGCGTAAGATGAAATTGAAAGTTGCTCGGGGAGTTGGCAGATATTTTATTTCTCTAAAGCAACAGCAGGCAAAAGTTGCTGTGGGTGTGCTTGCAAAGCACCACAGAGCTTCTGTTGGGAAGTAATTAAAACACGGTGGTTGAGAAAACTTTTCTGAAATAATACTTCCAGGTGACGTTTGCGACCGACCGAGTGCTCGGGTAAGAGCTTTTGGAGAGTGCTTGGCGTCGTTCAAAGTGTACTTAAAACGTGCGTCAGATGGATCCTGCCAAATTTAGATAATTTGATGAGCTTAAAGCGACAATCTGGCGTGTTTGCAGCTTTCAGGGGTAATTCAAATTAAGTGAACCTTCAAGCAAGTTTCCTCCTCCAACAACAAGTTTTTAATTAAAACGTCTTGACACAATAGTGAGCGCTGACGTGTGTGTGAGCTCGAACGAGCACAAGAGGAAAACTTTAGTGAAATTAATTTTCCATTAGCTGGAAAACTTCACCGGTCACGAAAGTGAAGCGAGAGCAATTTTCCTGCTGACACACACACTCACACGGTGTATGTGCCTTAGTGACGTGACGTCAATGGGTCCAAATTTCAAGTTCTAAAAGTTTGTGCTAAAAAACAAACATTGTGCTGAAGGTCACACGCAGCTTTGCTGGAATGTTGATTACTTTTTAAAAACACGACCTTGATTTTTTTCTTCTCGACTCTTTGCACAAAGAGAAAAGGGTGATGTTATTTTAGCGTGTAATGTTCAAACCACAAACTCAGAACAACAAAAACAACGGTTATCATTACTTGTGTTGGCGTCAGCAGTGTTTTGGTTTGGGTTTGGGTTCAGGTTGAGCTTGTACGTGGGTAACTAATGAGGAAAAGTGCGGAAATGTAAAAGTTTGCTCGAAAATGGCATCCTTGTTGTTGGGTATCGTGTTACGACTTGGGTGTGCAGCAGCAGTAGTTTAGAACGCGTGGGATAGAATTATGCTCATTGCACGTGAGTGGTTCGTGTTTAGGTGGTGTAAGGAGTGTTTTGTCACAAGAACTAAATTGTTGGTCAATTTACTCGTTAGTATGAAATTGTTAAATTAAGTACTTATTTAACTTAATCAGAAATTAAACGAGGCTTTGTATACAATATTTAACTGTTTTTATTATTAGGCAATACCCCTTATTAAAGTAATATTTTCGCTTAAACAAACTATCAATGGGTTTATATTGTGGAGAATGTTTCGCTCCTTTCCATTAGAAACATCGATAGTTTATTTATTTATATCAAATTGAATACTTGTAAGCTTGCTATATTCTAGAGTAGTTCTCACAAATTATTTCTTAATTTTTCAAATTTGTGTGTTTTGATTTGGAGGAAACTATGTCCATACATTCCATGTTTTTTTTTTTTCAATTTTGAAAGGTTAAAAAATTTACAAAAGTTTCATTTCTAACATTGAAAATCAAACCAATAGTTTCCGAGATAACGTCAGTTGATATTTTCAGGTTAATACCATTTTCAAAGTTTCAGAGAGACGTGGGTGGTCTACTTAATAAAGCATTAAAAAATAAAAAAATGTTAGAATATCGGAAAAAATATAACCTAATAGTGAGTATAACTTCAAAACGGTGCACTTAATCAAAAATTGAGTAAAGTAATTTTCGAATGCTAATTTGGTTAAGCCTCTTATATTGTTAACTTCCCTTTGATTTTTTGAAAATTTTAATTATTTATATCTTTTTTTTTTGGAACCAGATTTTGCATTATCATGCGATATGGGCCAAAAGGTGTCTCTTTGAGTCCCATATAACATATAAAAACAAGTATTTAAGAATCCAACTTTTAGTGAAAAACATGTGAAATAAAGAATAAGATAATTATTCTGTTGAGTGTTTTTTTTCTTAACAGTTTTTTTTACAATCTACATTTTTGTCGAAGACAATAAATTGATCAGAAAATCCCATCTCAAGATAGAAATTTATATTTTACGTACTCATTTCTTATGCCATGTTTTAAGATTTTTTTTTTTTTGCAAAAAAACACAATTTTGAGTCTTTAATTTCTACATATTTACACAACCAGGCAGCAGATCCTTTAAATCTATGTTTTTTACGAAATAGAGTGGAAAAATGATAAACAACTTTTTTTATTGAAATGTATTTTTTTTATCTTATAAGCATTTTTAGTTATTTTTTTGAGTTTCAAGTTAAAAGCTGTTTGTGAAAAGCAAATCAGTTTTGAAAAATAATCCTTTTTTTATTTTATATTTTTCTTATATTTTTTGTAAACACTATGTTAAGTCGTTTTTATGTAACACAAATATTTATTTAAAAAAACCTAAAATATTTTAACGTCAGGTGTAGCAGAACAAAAACTTTTGTTTACAAGCTTGAAAGATATAGCTTGAAATTGAAGAATATGCTTTTATTGATCCTCTTCAATCAAAGTTAAATGACAAAAAAAAATTGAACACCAATAACAATAATGAAATTTAAAATTCATCTTATAAAATCAAATTATCAAATCAGACCCAACTCGGCCAGTGTTGGAAGACGTAAACTGGATCATAATAATTGTAAGGGTCTTACTTGTAATTTAATTCAACGTATTCTTGGGAAAAATAGGCAAATTTTACCTGGGTTTTTAGTTAAGATTTGTTATAATAATAATATAAATTGACCTAATGAAATATTGAATGCTTTCTTAAATCATAGAATATTGACAAAGAACTTATCAATGTTTCAAGTTTGGTGAAAATCCTGAAAACGAGAATGTTAGTGTGATCTCCAAATTACTAAACAGTAAGAAAACATCATGGTAATAATACATTTTTTTTGTCAGAATGTGTATTTACCTTTGAAAATGTGTAATTCTACCATTTTTTCGTTGGAATGCCACTTTTTTAGTTTAACTTGAGGTAAATTGAGGTAATACCTTTCAAATTTACATAATTTTCACTGTGTGAATACAATAAAGTAGGATATGATATATTTTTTTAAATATGACTGTTGGTATCATACTTTTTGACAGTGAATAGTCTTCCAAATATGTTCATTTTAATTTTTACATTTTTTGGCTAAACATTTACCACTCTTAACAACCCTTTAAATACTTACGTAAAAAGCCACTTTTCACCAGAACTTAATCGTCCCTTGGTACAAAATTAACCTCCCCCTTCCAAGCCTGTAATCCCAATTAAGGTCGAACAGCTTTTCCTTATTTTTTCCTTTTTCTGCCAATGAGATTAGCCCAACTTTGAAGCCCTACGGATGCTACCTTGGGCTTCACTCTAGCCCGGGAGAGAACGAAAGATGTTAATTTTAGGTTTCGAGGAAAAATAAAACTTTTCCCAACGATGGTTTCCCGCGTCTCGCAGCGAAGGAGTTATTGCCAAAGTTGTGGGATTGGATTTGCCGGCGTTCGGAATCTTCCTGCGCTGTGGTTTCTGGATTGATTTTGGAGCACAAGGATGAAGCTTGTTATTTATAAATAACATTGAAATGAAATATATATTTATACTTGCTAAGATTTTCAATCAAATTAAGACGATCCAATCGTTTGTCAATTTTACCTGAAACAAGGAAAAAAAAATTAATTAGTCATTTGATTTCATTTCACTTGAAATGATGTTTAATAAACATCCCAAATAAAAAAAAGCCAACGAGCTTTCCCCATCGGCTCGTAAACGTTCGTTATCTCATAAATTAGATAACAATCTCGGGGCTTTCCGCCACCGATTCATCGCTCCCGCCTGAATGAGTGTGTTCTTTTTCACTCACCACCCACCACCACGAAAGCACAAAGAAACGTTTTGTTCGCCTACAAAAACACAGATAACCCTCGCGCTGATTAACCGCTCGCGCCGTTTCGTCACTTTCTCATAAACTCGCGAGGCGAACTCAATTATGAGTTTTTTGCTCACCGAATTTCTCCGAGCTTTTTCTCCCGCTCGCGCACCTGTTCTCTCCCCTTGTACTCTTGAACTTGACAGTCATCAGTGGTCTCTTCATAGGTTGTTTCGCTCTGTTTTTTTGGTCTTGTTTGAATCGCTCAATTTCTCCCTGAATGGTCAGGTGTGAAAAATCAGCGAGCGAGCAATGAACGCAATTTGGTGAGCTTTTTATGGAAACAGAAAGGGAGAGAAAAAAGCTCGCTCTCTCTCTTCAAAAACGATGACGATACGTTGCACGAATGATGATACATCAGCAGCATTATCACTGATTTTCAGAGAGAGAGAGTGACCATTTTTTTCCTTCTCTTCCACTCAGAGCCAGAGAGATGAGCTCAACCTTGTTGAGATTCAGGTGATGGATGAGGTTGAAATGCTGAGGTGTTGAGCTGGAAGAAGTGAGCCATTTATCTTACAACTTTCGTCCATTTCGGAAGCACTTGCGAGAAGATTGGACCGGGTGATTTGGGGGATGAGTGTTATTTTAACAGTTACATTAGCTTGATTGATTCTAATGAGCGCGTCGTAATAAATTGGAGTATTTTTAGGAGTTCTGTAAATTGAAATTGAGCCATGGATTTTTTTTTCAATTCACATCTCAAACACATATGTTTGAAAAATGAAATTTAATGATTTATTTCAAGAATACGAAATATAATAGGCAAGTTCTGAAAAGAAGCAATCATCGTTACTTACAACAATCTCTAAATTTTTAAGTAAATATATGGTATACAAGTGTATTGTTATGTCTGGAATTCAACAAAGCATATTTTACCATCAACCGGGGTGGCATTAATAGGATTTTAATTTATTTTTGAAATATTATACAAACGGTAAGACTTGTCTCTAGACAATATTCATATGCGATTTATCAAAAAAGTTTCATTAAAAAGTGCTTTAAAAATAGTTTAGTTGAAAAATTTTTGCATGCAAATTCAATTAAATAGGCTAAATTGAACCTTGGTTACTTTTAAAGTTTCATTTGAAAAATATGCAAATAAATGTTTGTTTAACAAAGTTAGTTAATTTTAAGAAAAATTAATATAAATTTGCGGTTAAATAAATAATAAGTTTCAAGTTTGTTCAAAATTCATTAGAAATTAATTTGATCATACAAATATACGTGTTGGATGCCATCAAAACCTATTTTAAATTTACTTAGAAACATTTTCCACTGTAAATGCCTTTTAATCTGAAGATACTTTTGAAATCTTTTTCGATTAGACTTTAAACTTGTAACTTGCAAATTAGTTTTAGTTTTTTAGTAACAATGTCAAAAAAACAGAAAATACAGCCCGTTTTCCTATTTGAAATAATTTTTATTGAGAAAAACATTTTTAAGTGTTTAATTGGAACCTTTTCTTCATAATTATAAATAACGAAGCATTAAAACTTTTCAAAAATTTGTTATAAACTAACTAGGTAGGTCGCAGCAAATATTTATTATAGTTCATGTCCAATTAGTTCTATTGAATTATTTTGAATAAAAAACTTTTTACAAAATGCATTAAGGGTAATTCTCGGCCAACTCACACAGCAGTTGCCCCGACCACTCTTCGATTTGCGTGAAACTTTGTCCTAAGGGGTAACTTTTGTCCCTGATCATGAATCCGAGGTCCGTTTTTTGATATCTCGTGACGGAGGGGCGGTACGATCCCTTCCATTTTTGAACATGCGAAAAAAGAGGTGTTTGCTTATAAACATCACGAGTTATTGCGATTTTACGAAAAAAAGTTTTGAAAAAGTTGGTCGTCATCGATCATGGCCATTCATGGTCACCCGCGACAGACACGGACGACGAAACAAAGAGAAACGCAAAAAGTAACTTTTTCAAAACTTTTTTTTCGTAAAATCGCGATAACTCGTGATGTTTATAAGCAAACCCCTTATGTCTATATATCAAAATTTTTGTAATTGTCTGCTCTACAACTTTGTAGAACATTGTTATACTCTAAAAAATAACCCTGCAAAGTTAGAAAAATACGAAATTTTAAAATGAAAAATTTTGTTCTAAATGAAAAAATGACCCTTCTGGGTCAATGTAGATTCGAAAAGTACATTAAATTTCCCATAAAATAACATGTTCCAAAATTTTTTACAGTCGAGTAACGAAAAATGGGAGAATTTAAAACTTTTTTAGTGTTTTTTTTCTATGAAAAATACGTTTTTTTCAGAATTCTGAGTACGCCATCAATTCGGGCGTCTAATTTTACATAAAAGTCCCTTTGACACCAAATTTCTATCTCATCACCGTTTCAGGCTTCAAAAATGGAAGGGGTCGTACCGCCCCTCCGTCACGAGATATAAAAAAAACGGACCTCAGATTCGTGATCAGGGACAAAAGTTACCCCTTAGGACAAAGTTTCACGCAAATCGAAGAGGGGTCGGGGCAACTTTTCCCGATTTCGTGTGAGTTGGTAGAGAATTACCCTTAAAATGATTCAAATTATTCTTAAAAAATTAAAAAGTAGGGAAAACTAGCATAGTTATTATATATTTTTTCTAAAAACATCAAATTTTTAACGAAATTTTGAGAACAACTGGATGAAAACTATATAAAATTGATCACACTATGTTCGTTTTCATTATGTTTAAGTTTATTTAAAAATATTTAAAATTTTAGTGAATTTTCGATTGACAGCACCGCAAAAAAAATTATTTTAGCAAGATAAAATATCGTTAAGAACTTACCTTTCATGAAAACTAATGATAATTCTGCTTTGCTTATTCATTCCTTGAAAATATAAATTTTATTCGTGTTCTTCAAAAAAAAAGGTACATTTCAAGCTGTTGGATTTTCAAATTATGTTTCTTTTGCACATTTATTGACAACTATTTCAGTTTTTGCCATCCTCACCTTACTGAGGAAAGGCTACACAATCATTCGAAAAATGAGATTCTCAATGAGACCTCCTAGACCCACCTTCATGTATACCTATCGACTCAGAATCAAAATGTCTGTTTGTCATTCGATCCGGCTTGGGGTCCCATAAGTCGCTATAAAAAAAAATATGCAGTTTAGTTAAGTACTTCAAAAGTTATGCTAAAAAAACGATTTCGACTGAAGTTCGGAAGAATGTAAAAAGACATTTTGTAAAAAGACATTTTTAGAAAGTTTAAAAGACCTTTCCAACGCGTCCAAGACATTGAAGATCTGACAATCCTATCAAAAGTTATAAGCACTTAAGTGTTATTTATGCACTTTTTGGAGGTCGGATCTCAGATATTTTTATGAAAACGTTTTCCGGATCTCCCATGCGACCTACTGTTAGATAGGGAATCAGAAGACCTTTTCAACGCGTCCAAGACATTGAATATCTGACAACCCTATCAAAAGTTATAAGCACTTAAGTGTTATTTATGCATTTTTATAGGCCGGATCTCACGTCCTGCAATATGAAGATCTGACTACCCAGTCTAGTGGTATGATAGCACCCTTTAAATGTGAGGAAGGCACCTACCACCTAAGGGTGGATTAAGTAAAGTTTTTACAGGTATTTCACATTTTTAAGAAAAACAAAACTTTGTTTTTTATGAGTAATTATTCAACCAAATTATTCTGAAAAAATATTTACTTTTTATTCATACTGATCATAAAAAAAATACAAAAGCAAAACAAAATATAATTGTCCTGGTCAATAACGGAGTAGCAACTGCGGGTGGGCACCTATGCTTATGCTTATGCTTATGCTTATGCTTAAAAGCAAAACAACATATAATTGCTGGATTACCTTTTTTTTATTTTGGCACGCAACATAATTATTAAATATTTAATAAAAGATCATTGAACAATTTTCTGAAGCCGTGGCGGGCCGGATGAAATGGTCTTATCACAAAAATTGATAAAATATTTCTCAAGCAGACTTATTTTGAATAAAATAAATTTATAAGAAAAAGCATGATTTAATGAAAACGTTTCAATAATTTTTAAATCTCAAAGATTATATTAACCTTCCCATGTCATTTAAAAAATGGTATCCCATTAAATTTCCTAAATCATCAGTACTACGGGTGTTTACTATTCAAATTTATGTGATTTTTTCGGGTTTCAATGGTAAACTAGTTTTTATTTAGTTGAGTTGTGAAGGCAATGGTTTACTAATACACTTAAATCTTATTAAGAATTCAAATTTGCTACAAAAAAAAATGATTTGGTTAATGTTTATTTGAAAGATTTGTAGACTTAACAACAAAGCTTAAATGTGAACGAATTAATTAAAAAAATAATGCTATAATTTTAACAAGTAGAAACACTTAAAGAAAACAAAGGCAATTTTAACTTAACTAAACAAGTTGAACATTCATCAACACGAGTTTAAATTTTGTTTAGGGTTTTCCCCCACGGTGGTCCAGTTGCGGGCCAAACCTTCCGAGCATCCCGAGACCCCGCAGACGATTCATCAGGTGTGAATAACCGCAATAGCCTTCTAATCACGGAGAGGTGCGAAAATGATGATCGGTTGCAGACTCCTGCCAGATTATCGTTATTAATTTTTCGGCTTCAAAATTTTCGCACTCACTCACTCATGCTCCGCGGCACGATCCCAGCTCAGCGATTTGAGGAGGGGGGGTTTATTGATACTTCCGATTATAGTGGACTCATTGACTCGGGGTTTTGGCCTACTCTCGAAGTCTTTCTTACAGAATAGGGAACGCGCAAGAGGGAACCTCTAATTCTCCACCGTCGTAAATGGAACGTAATGTGAAAGTGAGTCCGGCGTTCACGCACACTGGCTTGCCGGATTATGGGGCTTGTTTAATTGCCATATTTATTGTGTGGTCGAGCAATTGGCTTCATTTTTATTTGGGTATTTCTGGCACAGGTGAACAGACGCTGTGTGGTTGATTAGATAATGGCAACTAATTAGGTTCATATCGACGATCCATTTCGGATTGACCGATATTTTGCTTTTGTTTTACGTGCGAAAGTGAAATCACAGGTTTCAGTTTTGTTCGGCAAGGTCAAGATGGAGTATGTTTCAGTCCATCAAATTCAATTTAAGAATATTTCCTGCGAGCTAATATAGATACTTAAAATTTCACGAATTTCTCAATCAGTGAGTGCGCAGTGCTCCTTTTTGAAGAAGAATTTTAAAGTATTGATCAGATAAGTATTAAACTTTATTTAATTTTGAGGAAAAATAGCAAAAATTGTTTTGGTGAGAAATCAGGCAGATTTGAACATTAACCAGCAAAACATTTTATTTTTGTTCAAACAAGTTTCAAAAAAGTCTCAACATCAATTGATCAAAATTTCTATGACTAGTTAAAGTTTTATAAAATTTACTTGATTTTAGCAATCAGAATCAAAATTACCCCTACACCACGGATTCTGCTAATCAGAATGGCTTCTTAAAATAGAACTAAAATTGACAAACAAATTGATAATTATTAACACAGAAATTTAATAATATCATGATATGACCTCAGATAAATCAACTAAACTGTAAATGTATCATTTTCCCGATTACATCACGCATTTATCAGTTCTTTACTCCCTCCAAAAGCAAAAAAGCACGTGTTTCAGATGAAAATCGAAAGCAACTCTGCAGAGTCACCAACCGTCATCGCCAGGATGAGATCTGGTCCCCGACCTTAGTCTAGACAAAAGCAATTTCACCTTCACCTTATTACATTAACTTTTACGTACAAGCAAGCACACATACACACACACTCACACACTCACACAAACAGCAGTCAGTCAGTGTTATTAAATGGACTTTGTCCGGAAGAAAGCGCAAGAATGCGAAGATGATGACGAGATGATAAGACACTTATTTATACGTTATATTTTACTCTCGTTTTATATTCATTTTCCTTCTTTTTATTTCTTTATTTTGATGTATGTGTTTCAATGGTGGCTGTGTGGTAAGTGTGCTCGGGTCCATTATTCTCACTCTCCACAGGGACTCAGTTGCCTTGTTCGCATTTTTACCCCCGGAGGTGAGACAAATGAAAGTACAAGTTCTTTTCTCCATTTTTTCATACTTGAAATGGTGACTACAGAAAGAGAAACAATTTGTTTGGAGATAATGCATCAGTCTCAAAATTTTTATGATGACAAAAAAAAAGTTTAAAAATACTTGAATAACTTTTTTAAATTGAGAAACATTTTGACAAACATTGTTATTCATTGTTAATATTTAGCAATACATTTTCCTCCGTGTCAAAACAAGTATTGTTTTCACACTCCCAAAAAAGAACCCACTTTTGGTGTCCCAATTGTGGGCATCCCCAGGATGATAAATGGACCGATGAATTTGACTTTGAACCTTGCGGCAAACAATGTGGGGTTGTCTGCCCGGTGAGGTCTATTTCGTTTCGTTATTTGGGTTGGGGTGTTAAAAGGTGAGCAGACACTTACACTGTACATTAAACCACATACAGCAAAGCACACAGCCGGTACAAAGATAGTACAAATGGAACGAAATGAAACGTGCTGTAAGCACCGGTGAAGTATTTCGCTTTATCATTGTGATGAGAGAATGATGATCATCAATCTTTGAGATTGTTTTGGGGGGAAAGAAAACAGATATGAACTTGACCTGGAATCTTCATATTGAAATTAAGAACATTAACTCATTTTCAATGATGCAGTTTTTATTTGTTCGATTTATAATAGTTTCAATTCAAAAAATTATATTAAAGGTACACATTTTCTTTTCTCTGATTAAATTTTATTTATTTTTTTTCACTTTTATTAAAAGTTTTATTTCCCAAATGCATTCTAATCACTCGAGTGTATTGGACCACGACCATTTTCCTATTTTCAGCTTAGTTCTTTTTTCTTCCAGCGCTCTTTTGGGTCTGCTGAGTGCTGCCAAAATTGATGAAATTATAAGCGAACACTCACGAAAAGTAGCATTTATAGAGAAAATTTCCTGGCATCACTGGCTCACTCCAACAGGCGCTGCTGGTGCCCAGTCAAATCAATCCGAATTTTGAAACGGAATCTAATTAGAATCGTATACAAATTTCGTTTCAAACGCAACAACCGGTTCGAACACGGAACCGGTTGTTGCGTTTGAAACGGAATTTGTATACGATTCCAATTAGATTCCGTTTCAAAATTCGGATTGATTTGACTGGGTGGTGTTGGTGGCCACCCTTTGTTCTTTATTTGCCTTCGCTTCTCGCTCGGGTTTCTTCAGCCTTCGATTGGAATGGGTCGTCAAAATACAAACGTCAAAAGACTTGGCGTGTTAGTTTTTTTTATGGCGCTTGCTAATTATTTACATGTTTCCGGATTATTTTTCAAGTGAGTGACTAACTAATGTGCAAAACAACATGTTGCCGTTAGTTGGAAGCAATTTCATATCTTAAGGGCTTTGAAAACGTTAGCGCAAGTTAAAAGATATTGTTGGCGACTTTCGTTAAGCAGTTGACCTCTAATCTTGCGTGTGGATGTGTGTGCCACCAAAATGATGAGAAATGGTCTCGCAAAATAGAAATTATGATCAAAAGTGCATTCAATTTGATCTTTTTGGCCAGTAAATGGCATAAATTTGCGTGCTTACTTGAGGCGGTGCTGGTAAGTTTATAGCCTAAAATATATTGTTGGAGCTTTAATCGAGCATCAAACTCTCCATATGACGAAGACAGGTGTTTGATTAGAAAGGGTATATTTCCCCTATCTAAAGGTTTTGTCTTTTAATCTCTCTTTAAAAAGAGCAAAAAATAAATCATCACAAAAATATAAACTAAAGTGATAGTTAAGTATTCGCAAAAACAAAAATAGTGTTTCTTAAAGTGAATATATTTGTTAAATTAGAGTTTTAGCTAACCCTTTTTGCGTCATGTGATTCCCGTGTGGATCAATCGGACCGCGCACTGGACTCACAATCCAGAGGTCGCCGGTTCGAATCCCGCGGCGGGCGCTCTAAAATTCTTTGTGTAAATATAGGTATTCGGCGCCGTCGCTCCGTGCCATACTTTCATACACTTAGGAGCCCAGGGCGGCGAAGTCCTTGTAGATAAAAGGAAGACACTAGTGGTTGGTACTAGCAATGGTGGCCGACAGCTATAAAGTCAACTTCGTTTTTCGATTACAATAAAAGCTTTTTAGTTAAAAAATTTCTCCAAAACTTAATGCCTTGCACATATTTTTTGCCATTATTTTTTGATAAAGAGGTTGGGAAATGTATTTAAACCAAAATTATTATATATGCCCATTTTATTTTTTAGTCCAGGCAAATCACTGGAATAATACTTTACCAAATTACAATTTTAACTAGTTTTCTTTAGAGTTTGACAAAATACACAACATAAATATAACTAAGGCTACCAACTCTTGCTGAGCCAAAATCCGTACATTTTGCCGATATGACACCATGGTGTAACAAAAACTGTCAATGAATTATTTAGATAAATTAAAAGTAATAAATTTGTGAATTAAAAATATAAAACTGTGTCGTTTTTACAGCTAACGAATTTCACAAAAAGCTATCAGAGTGCTTATGACATGCACGTTTAAAAGTATTAATTGAATAACATAATGATTTGAATCAAATCATTATGTTATTCATTTTTTTTTTGTTAAACGTTTAAAAGTTTACGAAATGTCAAGTTTGCTTTTACGAAAAATATCGTTCTTAGTGTTTTCACGAACACTTTTCCACAGTTTTTTTATTGAAAAGGACATGTGAAACACAACAGTTTATAGGACCTTTAAAAAAATTCTAGATTTGTTAGTTAAAATGTTCAAATGTTTTCACAAGTTTTAGAAAGCCTTTGGAAATGGATAAATATATTTAGTAAGGAATTTCTAAAAGAACAATTCTAGAGTTTTTTTAAGGTCCTATCAACATATGAAAGACAATAGTTCAAAAACTCTAGAATTATTGATAATCAAGTTTGAATTGAGGAAACCCCGGAAAACTCTCCCTTTTTAAATCAAACTCACAGAAAAATAAAAATTTCTAGTTAACAAAAGCTTCGACCAAATCAAAAAAGCAATTCAATGATTAAAAAGTTGTTGAAATTCCGTACAAATCCGTATTATGCTTAAAATTCCCTACAAAAATTCCGGCCTGTTAAAAATCCGCGAAGAGGTTCGAAAATCCGTATGGTAAGGAAAAAAACCGTACAGTTGGTAGCCTTAAATATAACCCAATCTCAAGCCTCAACCAATGATAATCGTGTCAACGAGATTGTGCTATCTTGTCGCATGTAGCTTTTCGACGTTTCATGAAAAACGTGTTTTAATGATTGATTTTGAATAAACAAAATCCACAGCACACATTGGGGGGCTACAATTAAAAATCTTTACATTAGTTGGGCGAGTACGTGTGACAAAACGTTCTCTGACTCAATTTTCTTTGAACAGTTGTTGCACTTGCAGCAATTTTAGGGTGTGTCATGATAGCACGATTGGATTGAAACTTCATTTATATAAAGAGTGACAATAATGCACGGAGTTTTTCCGGGTTTTGTTGAAAATCTCAGATCTGAAATCGAATTTTGGGGATCTTTGATCTTCTAACGTGAGGCATTGAAAGCTGCGCAACGTGGCGTGTTTTGCTCAGTTTCACCCAATATCGACGTGCGACAAGTTAGCACGATTACGGCGATACGACCTTGTTTCCCATTCAAAATGCACCCAACGAAACGCATCCCAATGTGCTGCTGGGAAAGCATGTCAATGATCCGAAACGACGCACCCCGACAAGATGCGAGACTAATTGCGTTTGTCAATGGAGAAATTGGATCGGAGAAATTGGTGCCTCGCCAAACCAAACCAAACTGACTGACTGACCGACTGCGTCCACGTGCGTCAGTATGTTTCGGTTTTAATTGCCGACTTCATTGAATAACATCGAGCGCCAACATACCACCTCCGATAAATGCCTTTCTAAAGAGGCTGATAATGTGTTTTGCTAAGCTTCCTCAAACTCAACCAACCATGAAAACCCATCACGGAAGCTTCCAAACTACCTGAGCATCACCTTAAAGGTACAGTGTTTGTTATCTGAAGGCATCTATCAAAACATCAGAATGAGACATAATTGGGTCTTTTACCCCCGCGCGCCTCACTGGACGCGTCATCATGTCCGGAATTCAAAAAGTTATGTTTATGGTTATTCAACAGAGAGTACCCTTCAAGAAACGCCACGCCGCCGTTTCACTTTCCAAGATCGGGCAGGCAAAGCATAATCCGAGACTGCTCCGACTCCGCGTACACCAAGTCAAGAGTTCAGTGATCTTGCTCTATTCCAACGTCGGAACGCCGAACTTGCCGGGGCAACAGCAGCAGAGAAATGTAAAGAATCCGCCGCGGCTCGGCACTTGACCTAGAGACTTAGTTCCAATGACCTCCAAAGACCACGACCACGCACGATAGCCATTCTAAACCTGTTGGGAGTTTGTTCCTATGGAAGAATAGGCACGACTCTCCGGGCCCAAAAGTAGAACGATGATGGAAGACGAGGTGTAACCGAATCAACCGAAAAAAGCCGGTTCTTGAGGTGCGGTGTGAGGAGAAGACTGTGAGAGAAAGATACAAAGAAACGATTGTGGCGTGTGGAGTTGGTCAGGAGGAGAAGAAGGAAGATGCTGGATTTCGGTGAAGGTCGACCTTTCCCGGTCGGAGAAGCAGTCGGACTAAGAGGAATTGACAAATGAGTGAGAATGAGGAACTCTTTTTTTTACCGGGAATGAGAGAAACACGTGGATGCTGATGGAATGATGCAAGGAAAGGGTAAGAATGATGCGCACGGAAGAAGAAATATGAAACCCAGAGATTTAGAGATAAACTAATTTTGTGATAAATTATGCTAATTGTATGACGGTTTGGGGAAGAGTCTCACGTGGTGGTAGATAGTGAGTTGGTCTTTTGGACCAACGCCACGTTGATGTTTTTGCAATAGAAAGCACGATTGCATAGTTACTAGGATGTAACAAAAATGACTTTTTGGCGGGCATTCAAGGGTTTGTTCCGGTGGTCATACTGAGCCCAAATCCCAAATATTAGCTTGATTGAACGTAACAGAAGCTGGCGCTCCGCCCTTCAATTTTAAATGGGATTAAACCCGTAAAAAAAGATTTTTTCAAAAATGTCATTTTTTGAGGCATTTTGGCCACTAAAGCGTTTATTTTCAACATCACTGGCGTGTAGGCCAGATCCTTGCGCATCTTTTGGTATATATAACATTGAAGTTTGGAGCACCCTGGAGTTCGGTACAGACCTTCAAAGCTTGGCAATTTTTCGAAAATTCGTCCCCGGCAAAAAAAATATGCGTCGCTCCTCGCGACGCCCGCGACGCCATTTGATTTTGCTGAGACCAATTTTTCGAAAAAATGCTAAACTTTGAAGGTCTGTACCGAGCTTCCTGGTGATCCAAATTTCAATGTTATATAGACCAAAAGATGCGCAAGGGTCTGGCCTACAGGCCAGTGATGTTGAAAATAAACGCTTTAGTGGCCAAAATGCCTCTAAAAGTGACATTTTTGAAAAAATCTTTTTTTACGGGTTTAATCCCATTTAAAATTGAAGGGCGGAGCGCCAGCTTCTGTTGAGTCCAATCAAACTCATATTTGGGATTTGGGCTCAGTATGACCACCGGAACAAACGCTTGAATGCCCGCCAAAAATTCATTTTTGTTACATCCTATTAGTTACACTCAAGCTTGCGACCAAATTCACTGACCAATGAGTAAGAAGCTACAAAATTGGAAACTGGCATTGGATGTAAGAAGTCGGCAATTCTTTTTTTAACACTTTTGAAATCTTTATGTTTGCTATTGGCTCGAGTATCTTCAATTTTCATGATTTTAGTCGCTGTTTACCTAATCGAAGGGTACGTTTAGATATTCAATAATTTTAGTTCGAAATGGAGATGATATCAAAATTTATTTTCTAAAGGATTTACATAAAGAAAACCGAAAAAACAGAGAATTGATCGATTTGATGACATACTCCAGATTTGATTATCCAGAGCCTCGATTATACGGAGTCTTCAAAGAAACTTTGGATACTCGAATTATGAAAAATACATCCATTACTGCTATATTGGTAACCATATTTGATAAGTTATTCTAAAATCACTTTGGAATATTTATGGATCATAACGTCCCATAATAATATAGCGATTTTTCCGATATTCGATCATCCAAAATCATTAGATTTTATACATTTCGAAATCTTTTTTTTAAATTTTTGATACTACGATGTTACAAGTGTGCCAGATCCTGGTTATAAAAATACATTTACGATTACTTGAAGTTTGATAATTATCAAACAACTGTCACTTTTGTTGAAATTTTGAAAATGTTAAAACACATTTCAATTTAACTGCCAACATTCTCATGTTTCAATACTACGCCCTTTTGAAATGTTAGTCTTGATTTGAAAATTGTGAAAATATTGTTTTCGAAAATATTGAAAAATTTTACGAATGTTTCATATTTTAACATTGAAAATCGGAGTAGGGGAAATCTACCCTTTCCAATCAAACACCTATCTTCGTCATATGGAGAGTTTGATGCTCGATTAAAGCTCCAAAAATACTATTTGGGCTATAAACTTACCAGCAACAGCACCGCCTCGAGTAAGCACGCAAATGTATGCCACTTACTGGCCAAAAAGATCACATTTAATGCACTTTTGATCATAATTTGTATTTTGCGAGACCACTTCTCATCATTTTGTTGGCACACACAGTGACACACACGAGAATCCCTCAAACGCTTAATGAATATCGCCAAAATTAACTTTTCACTTTCGCTTACTTTTTCACGGCGCTTAAGATATGAAATTGCTTCCAACTACCGGCAACATGTTCTTTTGATCATTAGTAAGGCACTCACTTGAAGAATAATCCCGAAAAAGGTAATAAATTAGCAAGCGCCATCAAAAAAACAAACGCGCCAAGTCGTTTGACGTTTCAATTTTCACTTTGCATTCCACTCGAAGGCTGAAGAAAACCGAGCGAGAGACGAAGGCAAAAAAGAACAAAGGCTGGCCGTCAACACCACCAGCAGCACAGCCAGCGATGCCAGGAAACTTTCCCTATAAATGCCACTTTTCGTGAGTGTTCGTTTGAACTGTCAGCGGAAATGGCAACACTCGACAGAGTGTTGGAAGAAAAAAGAACTAAGCCGATATTAGAAAAATGGGCGTGGCCCAATGCATTCGCCTCGATTAGAATACCCTTGGGAATTTTTTTTTGTTAAATGTTTGGTAAAGAAATAGAATAACTTTTAGTGAAAGTGAAAATAAACAGAAATGTTCACAAAAACTTGCTCTACTCGTTGGTGTACTTGGTTTTAGTAAAATTCAAGGGAGACTCTAGATTATCCAGCATCATTCAAACACGACCGCTTATTAGGATTAAAATGGGTAGATTTCCCCTAAATCGGACCATTAGTCTCTGTGAGACCGGCCCGTGGCTTAATGGCTACGGCTCCCGCCTCATAAGCGGAAGGTTGCGGGTTCGATTCCCTATCGGTCTCCTTGAAATTATTCGACTATAATTGAACTTTGAATATGAACAAAAAACGCATGGAACCAGGTGGGATTCGAACTCACACCTTTGGATTGGTAGTCAGATGCTCTAGCCACTCGGCCACCGAGAGGTTTGACACATCTTGAGCTCTTGAGTGAATTAATCCGTAGTGGTGAAAAAATGTCACAAGGTCATTAACTATATAATACAACAACCCCTTTCGCAACGATTCCCCTACACACACCACACACCATATTCTATAAATAACTCGAAGTGGTTGGTACGGTATGTCCCCACTTCTTCTTCTTCCCCTGATGATTCCATGAAATGTGGGTTCCGTTCATAGAATCTGTCTCTTGCGGTTAATGCAACGCAGTAGGCCGGGCCGCTTTAGTGAGTGTAATACACTTCGGGGTTTCTCGAAAGTACTGCAATCATTATTAATGACAAGAAGGAACTTGAGGCGTAATCTAACCATAAGTTCTTCCCGGATGCTTTCTTCGGACTGGTTGCGCTTGTGTTTGATTAGATTAGATTATATTAGATTAAATCGGACCATAAGTTTCTGAGATATCGACGTTAGAAAACGGTGGGTTGTTTGAGAATTTTTTCAGCCTTTCAAAAATATTTTTTTCAAAAGTGGGCAAACATGGGAACTAATTTAAAAAAATGAAAAACTCCTAATATTTTCAAAAAAGTTACCTTAACAATGGCTATAACTTGAAAACGGTGCACTTTATGAAAATTTCACTAAAGTACTTTTTGATTGAAAATTTGACTTTACATCGAAAAATGAAGTTGAAGAATTTTTGCGACGATTATCGATTTTTTGAAAATAAATCAGTATTGATTAAAAAATGTATAACTCGGTCAAAGATTTTTTGCATAACCTGGAAATTTATGAAAAGTTGGCATTTGATGTCCCCTAAAACATATGAAAAAAATAAAAAAAAAAGAGTTTTTTTTTGCAAATCAAGTTTTAGTAACAAAAAGTTAAGTAAAAAATCTCCAATTTTTTCACCGTGTTTTTTTCCAGTGTAAATGAGAGAATTGCTCATGTTAAAAAAAAAAAAAAAATGATGATCAAAAAATCTCAGAATTTCCGTCAAATTTCCACCACTTTTTAATACATTCCTTGAGATACAGCAATATGGAAATAACGAAAAACAATCATATTCAAATTACTTACACTCTTCTCAAATGTTATTCTCGAGCAGGGATGGAATCACCTCAAGATTTGTATTTAGCTTGGGAAAATTCTCAATAATAATTATTCAATGTGACATTAGTTAAAGTAACTGTATCGTTACGGTGATTTTTTTCTGCTTGCTGATAAAGCTCCAAATTTGCAATTACAAGAGGGTTTCTACCAACTCACACAAAATCGGGAAAAGTTGCCCCGACCCCTCTTCGATTTGTGTGAAACTTTGTCCTAGCTTCCTGATCACGAATCCGAGGACCGTTTTATGATATCTCTTGACGGAGGGGCGGTACGACCCCTTCCATTTTTGAATATGCGAAAAAAGACGTGTTTTTCAATAATTTGCATTCTGAAACGGTGATGAGATAGAAATTCGGTGTCAAAGGAAATTTTATGTAGAATTAGACGCCCGATTTGATGACGTCATCAGAATTCCGAAATAACGTATTTTTCATCGAAAAAACACTAATTCTCCCATTTTCCGTTACTTGGCTGTAACAAATTTTGGAACATGTCATTTTAAGGGAAATTTAATGTTCTTTTCGAATCAACATTAACCCAGAAGCGTAATTTTTCATTAAGAACAAAATTTTTCATTTTAATATTTCGTGTTTTTTCTAACTTTGCAAGGTAATTTCTTAGAGTGTAATAATGTTCTACAAAGTTATATTTAAACATAAGGGGTTTGCTTATAACATAACGAGTTATCGCGATTTAAAAAAAATATATATATATTTATCAAATTTTTTGTAATTGTCTGCTCTACAATTTTGTAGAACATTGTTACACTCTAAAAAATAACCCTGCAAAGTTAGAAAAAAACACGATATTTAAAATGAATTTTTTTGTTCTAAATGAAAAAAAATGACCTTTCTGGACCAAAGTAGATACGAAAAGAACATTAAATTTCCCTTAAAATGACATGTTTCAATTTTTTTTGCAGAAGGGTAACGGAAAGTGGGAGAATTTTTGAAACTTTTTTAGTGTTTTTTTTTCGATGAAAAATACGTTTTTTCGGAATTCTGAGTACGCCATCAGATCGGACGTTTAATTTAACATAAGCGTCTCTTTGACACCAAATTTCTATCTCATTACCGTTGCAGGCTGCAAATTATTGAAAAACACGTCTTTTTTCGCATGTTCAAAAATGAAGGGGTTGTACCGCCCCTCCGTCAAGAGATATCATAAAACGTACCTCGGATTTGGGATCAGGGACAAAAGTTACCCATTAGGACAAAGTTTCACGCAAATTGAAGAGGGGTCGGGGCAACTGCTGAGTGAGTTGGCGGAGAATTATTCAAGATCATTTCTGGAGCTTTTTGGGACTCAGATCTGTACTTTGTCTTTTTTGGCAATTCCACTGAATGATGATTTTTACAATGTTTAAAAATCTATAATCCGTGATTTGCCCTTGGCCGTGAAATCTGGTCAATACCGCGAAACGCTGGCAAATTCGAAATAATCACATGAAGAACTTTGATTTATGAAACAAACCACAAGACAAATATTTTTTGATAATTTTCGGGTTTTCGAAATAATCGAAATTTCCTTTTGCTGACATTGGTTTTCTGTTTGATGAGATTTAGCAAATAGTTTGATATTTATATTTCTAAAGATTCGGTAGAATTAGAACAGCTGAATCATAAACTTAGAAGTGGCACATTTTTTAAAATAAAAAAAAAAATGAAATCATATATTATTGACGTAAAATTCTAATGTTTTGAAATTGGCATGCTTGTTTTTTTCCTCCTTTAGGTCAACTGCAAATATTTAGTGGATGAATATTTACAGTAGCTACGATAAATTCAATGTTTACAATTGGCTGACATTGACCATTCAAAAAATGAAAGATTTTTTTTCTGAAAAAAAACAATCAAATTTTGGTGTCAACGCAAAACATGAAATGAATTGTTGCCATCAACGTAGGAAATAACCTTGAAGTAGAGGGGTATACCTATTTTAATTACTTTAAAAAAATATATTTAGGCTTCAACCACAAATTGTTTTTTAAGGAAAAATCTGGGCTCCCCAAATTAGTGGTCGATATTGGACTTTTTTTTTGCAAGAATAATTTTATTCTTTTTGAATGATTGAATTAGGTACATAAGCTTAAATACAATCGAACGTACCTATCAATTTTTTTTCTATGCATAGAACATAACTCATCTCATGTTGCTGATTGGCACTATACTATTTCTCTTTAATATTTATGAGTATGAAAATTTCCGGGGTCTTGACCATATTTCCCGTGAATCAAAAGGCTAAATAATGGCAGATTTCCCTGGATTTTTTTCCAGAAATTTCCGCTTATCACCTTCTAGTTGTGAATGATTGTGGTGATTTTTTAAATATATTTTTTATATTTTTTGTTTTCTAGCTTTCTATACATTCAAAATCTTCTCAATTTTCCACAACTGATAACACCCATGCTGCATTCACCCGCTGAATGCACCTCGTCAGCCGGTTTACCATGTGTGACCATTGCTTCACGTCTCAAACGTCGTTCGTTCGATTCCCGTTATGTCCTGGATTCCTCGCGACCACATGTGAGCGGCGGCGTCTCGGCAGCAGTGTCATGGCGCACTAATCGCGGTTTCGCCGACCATCGCGAGGTCGTAAATACTTGCGAAGGTAAACGAACGCACAAGTACTGTGGCAGCCAGCAACGCACGGTAACTGGGACATTGAACGTCCGAGAGTGTGTGCGTGTGTGTATGCGTGTATGTGTGTGTGTTGCGCTTTGAATTAGATCAGCGCAGAGAGTAGTTGGGGAAATGACATTGGCCGCGGTATTTATGTGAAATTGATCGTTAGCGTTTGGTAGGGGACAACACAGTTTAAAAGTCCAGACTTTCGATTTTCTCTATTCGGCTTTGTTTAAAATGAAAGGAAAATGAAAGTGAAATCAAGTGAACAAAGAATAAGGCACGTTTAAAATAATAAACATTTTGATTTTCAAAATAGTGTAGGATGGGGAAGTAAACGTTTCTTCCTGGGAAGAAAACCTGCCTCGGTAGAATCGCTGGTCGGCAGTTGGAGTTTCGGGTAATAAACTTGCAATGGAGATATGCTTATAATTAGATAATTTATTTAAGTAAAATAAACAATAATACCACGTTTGTCAGAAAAAAATCTTAACTCTTGGTAGAGTCTACTGAAAATTGAAAGCCTTGTTTAAACTGCTTCCAAATTATTAGAAAAATTTAAACCAATTTTTTTTCTCGTTCCAGCTTTCCCAAAATTGTTAACCTAATTCTCAAACGCTTTTCGCCAATTCACATCTTCCTGATCTACTGACACCGAAAAATCCACTGTTCTACAATCAGTCTAGCAAAAACGAAAGTTTGTTAGAACAACAGCGCTAATCTGCAAGGCAAACATCGTCCAGCCAGTCTTTTCGCCACTCGCAGTTTCGTTGCCAGCCAAACGTTATTCCCAAATTTGACCCAGTTTCGGGCCAAACTTGCTATTTTTTGTTGTTGCTCTTCTGAGTGTTGATCTTGGTAGCAGAGGTACCTCAGAAGTAGCCAAACTCTTAATCGCCGTGATTGATTAATTTCCCCTTGATCTTGGCGCCCTCCTCGATGCAAAAATAACTTGGGCCGAGGCCAATTGGCCAGGGCCGGGCGGGCTTCTCCAGTGGACCGTTTGGTCCGAGAAATCGTACAACAGAAGAAGACCAACTTCGGGGCAGGTGAGTCGGAGGGGGTAGGGTGATTCGATATAAAGTTGTTTTATTTGCTATTTAAAATCAGCAGAAGCAATTTGTTTAAGTTGAGAAAATTCCAATAAATATTTTCGCAAAATAAAAAAAGCAAGCTTCTTCAAGAACCACCCCACCTCACCGTGAATAGCAAACTCCAGTCAAGTGGAGGGAAATTGGGTAAATTGGTCATTACGAGCGCCACCAGCTGGACCTTGGCCGTGGCCAATCCCAACGCAGGAGTTCATCGATTTGGCATACCACGGGTAGCCGGCAAATAAAAGACGAGGGAAAGAGCGCTCGCTAAAATGTTGATCTTAGATCTTCAAGTTGCGCACACCTGCCCACCACCTCAGGGGGAGGGGGCGGTACCTTTGGCTAATTGCGTGCCTCCATCGGATAACGCGCCCAGCTTGGAGGATTATTTGCCTTTATTAAACGGTATGAATCGATGATGGTGCGCCGGCGGGTAATCGAGTTATTGATACCCGGGAGGTGAGATTTGTTGGTTGAATGATCTCAGCTGGGTTTGTATAGCTGGAAAAGTGGGTCAAAGAGATGGTTGCAACGGGTTCGGCGTTTGAAAGTTTGCTTATTTTGTCTTGAATGTTTGTATGTTATATTTTCTTAAGAGCTCATGTTTGCATAAATGTCTCATATGCAAAAAGCAGCAAGTAGAAATTGAAAACGCAAGGCAAATCGGGACAGTGATTTTGTAAGAATTTATAGGCGATCCTAGAACTTTGCTGAACTCGACAGGTACGATGTTTTTGATCGCAGAATTATTGATTTGAACAAATCAATATCTACAAGTTGTTTTGAGTTGATTCTGTGAAATTTTTAAAATATTTTTTTGTTTGAAAAGATCGAAAAATTTCACCAATGTTTGATTTTTTAACATTAAAGCCGCTGTATCTCAGAAACCTGAGGCACAATCTACAATGTCTCTTAGACAATTTTAAAGCAAATTTTCTGATCGCTTCGAAACCCGGACACGTCATCTTGGTTTATGAATTGTTTGAAAATAAGTTCGCATAATAATTGTCAAAACTGTCTTATTTGATGAATTCTAACATCAACTTTCATTTCAAATCAGTTTTGGCGCTGTAGTTAGTGTAAAAACAATAACGGAAATAAAAATATGAGTTAACCAAAAAATGTGAAACATTTCACAGAAATATTTCATAGGCGTCTGAAGCGCCAGGAAGCCAATGCAGAAATTTATGGTTCTGATTTCCATAAATTGTAGCAATACAAAATATCGATTGTTTTGATGTTAACAGCTTATTTAAGACCTAACGAATTCACTAAAATTCAGTCCAAATTTGTGCGATTCGAAAGCTAAAATGAGTGTCCGGAGTTCGAAGCAAAAGTGTCCGGATTTCAAATCAGCTTTTATCAGTGTCCGGAATATGAGGCACACAAGTCAATTTAATTTTGAAATTCTGATGAAAAATTGTTAGAAAAGACATATTTTGCATGCATTCTCTTAAAATTGACTATTTGTACTACAACCTGATGATATTTCTATATTTCCAACTTATCATGACTTATCACTTTATCATAACTCATGAATAAATTCTCATGATTCTCATATTCATGAACACATTTCACGACTATTGGAATCGTTTTTTCTGTGTATAACAAACATTATATGCTACTAAGTGTCCGGATTTCGAATCATGACGGAATTCAAAAAAAAAAAAAGATACAAGGAACAAAATTGACAATTTTGGAATTGACTTTTATTCACAAAAACTAAATTTCCCAATAACTGTATTTTTTTTACTTACGAGATTTTTTGTATGTTTTAGGGGACCAAAACCCGCAATTTTTGAGCCGTAGGGAAATGTGGTTAAAAATTCTGCCGCCAAGTTATGATTTTTTTTTAATAATAGTGATTTTTTGAAAATTTGATGTTTTGTACATGATTTTTTTTACCTATTTTTTGTAAAATTGAAATTGCAATCGAAAAGTACTTTAAAGATTTTTTGAAAAAGGGACCATGAGGGACCACTTCTGAAATTGTTATTTTTGATTTTTGGAATCAAGACTTACATTTCAAAAGGTTCAAACATTCAATATTACACCCTTCTGAAATTTTAGTTTGATCATTTTTCTCCAAAATATTTTTGGATTGGAACTTTTACGAATGTTTGATTTTTTAGCATTGAAGTTGTTTGGGTTGTTTGGGTGAGACTTTTTCTTTAAACCGCTGTATCTCAGCAACCAGATGCCCAATCTTCAATGTCTGTCTTTTAGACAATTATATAACTCATTTTCTGTACTTTTTAAAAATAATAATTTTAGAAGAGGTCACTCAGTATTTGTAGATTCTGCTCGGTTTGTTCTAGAGGTCGTATCGAGTTGCTCCGATTTGGATGAAACTTTCAGCGTTTGTTTGTCTATGCATGAGATGAACTCATGCCAAATATGAGCCCTCTACGACAAAGGGAAGTGGGGTAAAACGGGCATTGAAGTTTGAGGTCCAAAACACATGAAAAATCTTAAAATTGCTCGCATTTCCGTAAAACTTCATCAATTCCATTTCTCTTAGATGCATTCTAAAGGTCTTTTGAAGCCCTTCAAAATGTGCTATAGACATCCAGGATTGGTTTGACTTTTTCTCATAGCTTTTGCAAATTACTGTTAAAAATTGATTTTTTTAAAACCTTAATAACTTTTGGCAACAGCCTCCAACACCCATACTCCCATAGGTCAAAAGTTAGGGAATTTCATGGACTATAAGCCTACGGTATTAACTTTTTGGCCAATCGCAGTTTTTCTCATAGTTTTTCGATTTTTCTACAACAAACATTTTACAACGTTAGTTTTTGCTCTGTAGGCCTCCATAGCGGCACTTTTTGGTCTCAATTTTGACATATTCGGAATCCTCAGAAAATTTTACATTAGATTGAGGTGTTGGAATTTTGAATTTGATTGGAAAAAATGCCATTTAGAATTAATTAAAATATTATTTAGAATTTTGTCGGATTAGGGGTAAACAAGTTTTCGCCTACTTGATACAGCATTTGACGTATTGATCATAGGGTAAATAAGATCTATTTCTTTTTTCAAAAATGTTTTATTTAATTATTTTTTAAATCAAAATTACAACTCCAATACTTCTAACTTACGTGAAACTGACCGAGGATTCCGAATATGACAAAATTGAGACCAAAAAGTGCCGTCTTCTTGGCCTACAGGGCAAAAACTAACGTTGTAAAATGTTTGTTGTAGAAAAATCGAAAAACTATGAGAAAAACTGCGATTGGCCAAAAAGTTAATACCGTAGGCTTATAGTCCATGAAATTCCCTAACTTTTGACCTATGGGAGTATGGGTGTTGGAGGCTGTTGCCAAAAGTTATTAGGGTTTTAAAAAAATCAATTTTTAACAGTAATTTGCAAAAGCTATGAGAAAAAGTCAAACCAATCCTGGATGTCTATAGCACATTTTAAAGGGCTTCAAAAGACCTTTCGAATGCATCTAAGAGAGTTGGAATTGATGAAGTTTTACGGAAATGCGAGCAATTTTAAGATTTTTCATGTGTTTTCGACCTCAAACTTCAATGCCCGTTTTACCCCACTTCCCTTTGTCGTAGAGGGCTCATATTTGGCATGAGTTCATCTCATGCATAGACAAACAAACGCTGAAAGTTTCATCCAAATCGGAGCACCTCGATACGACCTGTTTCACATCGGTGAAAAACTCACTCTTAAAACATTTAAAAAAAAATCAAAATAAAAATAAACGGATTTTGGGAAATTAAGTTTTTGTGAAAAAAATATAAATACAAAAAAATCGTGAGCCTATTTCTTCAGAAACGTCCTCATCAATACCTACAACTTTGCCCAAGACTTTGATCAGAAAATTTTTCCAGAAGTTACAGATTTTCGAATATTTACGAACGCCAAAATTGTATGGAGACTTGTATGGATGAACCAATGGCTACTTTTGTTATAGGGAAGGCCTCCACAAAGTTAGCAAAAATAAAATGGTTGAGAGAATTGCTCTGGGTTTAATCTGGCCATCTCCAAATGTTGCGCAAGACTTTAAAATTTCGAACCATGGAGTTCCTTAGAAACACGTGAATTTGAATTTTTTCAAAAATATTTAAGCAAGGCCGAATTAGTGCAATACGCTCTTTGGAGAGCCATGGCAAAATAGTTGCGATGTTAGCTCTATAAGCGAATATTCTTGGGTTCGATTCCCGCCTGTTTCCAACGAGAAAGTTCTGGGCTCATTGAGTTTTAAAATAAATTTAAAACATGACACTCACGGCGGAGTTTGATCCCCTTTCCCTTGAAAAAAAAAATGTTTCCACTTGGCATTAAAGCATTAGAGGAATTAGATTGATACAGTTGAATCTAAGACAAGTTTGAATGCAAGTTGAATTTTAGAAGAATTCAAGATTGCATAATCTTGCTAAAAAAGACTGTGCATGTCTGTCAGGGATGGAATGATCGCAAAAAAAAATCAATTTCGCTTGCGATCTTTCTTCAACCGCGAAAGAGAGAGGAGGCAAATCACGCATAAGAAAATCGCTCCCAAAATTCTCCATGAAAATCAATCTGCTGATGTTTTTTTGTGAATTTCCTTGTCTGCACCACTTAAAAATATTTATTTCACTTTGTTTACAAACTTTGCCCATCTACACCCAAAGGAAAAATATACCTCAAAATCTGCAACATTGGATTAGCTGCAGAAAATGTCATATTTTATAACATTTTTTGCAGCAAGCCCGTAGATCATTTTTGCCCGCGTGTAAAAATTTCAGCGATCTGCAGTTCTCACCAACACATATAATGCTGGCCCGTCCCCGAGCAACACTCCAAAGAGAAGCATATGTTGGTGCACTTTCACTCACTTTACATCAAGCGTCCATAGCGCGGTGGTAGCGTGTCGGATCAATAACTAAGAAGTTGGTGGTTCAATCCTCATTCTGCTAAGTGTTTTTTTGTGAAATACAACCAAAAAGCCGTCGGTAATGTCGATAATTGTCGGTAACGGGCAAAAATGTCATACTCCTATATCGCAAAAAATGCATGAGGACAGATTTCATGCAGATTCTGATATACTTTCATGCCGCCATGCATCACAATCATGCTACTGCAAGTGTAGTAGTGAAAAAGATGTTCCACCGAATAATCAAGATGATGACTTTTTTAGATTCTTTTTACCGATCTTTCGTGCGCGAGAGAGCCATGCTCCCTTTGGATGTTTTCTCTTGATGAGCATTTAAAGATTTTCTATTGATGATGATTATTCCATCGCACATGTCTAAGCTCATGTCAAAAACTCAAATAAATAAATTAGAAAAAAAATAATGATATTAGGAAACAAGCAGTTGAGGGATTTTTATGCATTTGGAGACTTCTGGAATAAGTTTTGCTCAATATTTTCACAAAAATAATTAAATGAAAATGTAAAAAATGTGTCACGTAATAAGTTAATATTGTGAAATATAAGCAGTTTATTTCCATACAAATTTTAACTTTTTATGTGATGAAAAAAATATATTATTCTATATGTTTGGTTTGACATTTCTATAATGTTTAAATGTTGCTAAAAGAATTATACAGCACCCCGCAATCATCCGGTCTACCAAAACAAAACACACCTCCCAAGTTTCTACTTTACAGCTATACCAAGCATGTCGAGTTAACCACCACCCCTAGCCAAGCCCCAGTTCCCACCGATCAGGTATTTACCACCGCACAACTAATACTCTTCATTTTCACACTGAACAATCTGAACCGATCGGCCAAAACCCCCTTCATCATTCCAATCGATAGATAGTTGTAATCAGCGCAGAGTTGTAACGGAGTGGCCTTTCATAGCTGCCGCCGATTGTGGGGGGCACCAGATGGGACCACATTCGGCACTCTTACTGACCCAGCATAGGCCCCCGTGTGTCTGGGTCCTGTCGGTGATTGATGAGGAGGAAAATTGGTCAATTAACTGTAGTTTGATATAGCCATTTCAAGGGCACTAAAATGAAGTGGTGGTCGGGTCGGGGTTGTTAAACGACGTATACAACACATCTCGAGCCAATTGAAAGATGAAAAATAACATTGAGGGAAAATCGTTGGAATAATAGGGTTCGGTTCACCTAATTTCCTGCCTTTTGCGTGATGGTGGTGTAGCGATGATTGATGAACCTGCCACGTGTAACTGAGTCAATTAGCTCATTATGTGGAACAAGAGAGTGTTGCCTTACCTGTAAATTAAAAGAAAACAAAATGCGATATGAGTGTTTGTTTTATAACTGGCCAAATAAAAAGCTTTTAAACCGCATTAAACCGAAGATGGACGAGCTGGGAATCAGCACTTCGACACTTTTAAAACTTGCCGACTCATAAAACTATTGTGGTTTATGGCTGAGTTTGGTCTAGTTTTAGTTCCACGAGAGAGAAATGGTGCACCGACATTAAAACACACGGTTAAAATTTTACGATTCTGCATGGTGTTGTTAGGTAGATGAGTATGATTATGCGCAGATGTGCCAAACAGAAGCTAGTGCTGCTAGAGCAGACATATGATATCAACATTTCGGTTATACCGCATGTTTTATAAACATAATATTTTGCATACCTCACTCACTGGAAAGATTGAAAATCACTCGAAAAAATATCTTCTTTTTTAAGCTATCCAGACCCAACCTCACATGTACAAAACAACAATCAGTTTTGCTGAGTCGGAGACATTCGATTGGGTTTGTCTTCCTTTTAAATGTTTGTCAAAGCTCTATAAAATCTGATTTAATCTGCTTGTGAAGTTAATCAGAATTAACTAACAGCAAAAAAAGGTCGCAATTCACAAAAAAAGGTTTTCGATCAAGTTATTTTGATGAGCAGAAATGTTTGATGTTGAAAAATGGAAATGTGAAGAAGACTTCAAACAACTGCAGGTAAATTAATCATGACTTTCGTCTCATTGAAATTTCTGTGTTTATGAAAATGGTTGTTTTAATTTTAAGATCAAAATTTATTGTTCCCAAATATTCCAAATAATGACTGAAAATGATTATGAACACCATACAAAGTTTAAAGATGCTCTTAAAAAAATAATTTGTAGTTAATTCAAAATAGATTAAAGTAATCTAAGTGGGTTCAATAAATATCTTACTGTTGACACTTTGGGAAAAAAGAAGCTTAACAGAATATTAAAATATTCTAATGAAAAGTAATACAAAGCTTCGCAAAATATCAAATTTGCAAAGTCATTTCAAAGAATATGTTTATAATGTTTGCTTTTATTTTATTCTACTGTTCAATTATTTTTTTAAAGATATAAACAACACTTTAATATGAATGTGTATGTCATCCTATCAAATAGCATTTTTTTTATATCAGACAAAAGTTTTTTAATTTTCATGAACATTGCCATTAATTATTAATTAAATCAAAATCGAATTAATTCACTCATAATTTAATTTTTCAGTGGTTTGAAAAAGTAAAACAAACTTAAAATTTGAAAAGATGAGCTTAAATTATTCAATTTAATGAAATTACAGATCAAACGAAACAATCATCACAAACCAGAAAATTAGGATTGCTACTTTCCCCGATTTTCTGACAAAAAATACAAAATTTCCGATTTTCCCTCGTCCGTTGTCAGGTCTGAACTAGTGAGTGTAGTATATCTCGCCGAAAGTCATTCAGTCAAATAGGAAGTTTCGACGAAAGTTGTGTAAATAAATGCTGTGTATTTATTTTTGACTCAATTATTTGCGAGGTATTTGAACTGAAAATATGCAAAACTCTCAAAAGTTTTTTTTCCATATTTTTTTTCTCAAAATTGGTAAAATCTAATGCCAAACAACAAAGATTTTTTTGAATAATATTGTTTTCACATCAAAACAATTGTAGAAAAGTTGAAATTAATGCAAGAACTGGGGTATAAAAATGCAATCCTTTTTTGCAATGAACTGCTAATAAAAAACTAAAAATTTGCCAATTTCAGAAAATAAATAAAAATAAACTCACATAAATTTGCTTTGTGAAAACTTTTTTACTTTGATTCCAAGGAACTGCTCATGTTTGTCTCATGAGACAAACAAAACCCCTTTCAATTTTGAAATGGTGATTTTTTTTTGAAATTTGGTGTCAAAGGGCCTACACAGAAAAAAATTAATTCCCGTAATCATGAATTGTGTTCATGAATGTGAGAACCACGAAGGAATTTATTCATGAATATGATGATAAATGTGAATATATTCCTTCGTGATTCTCACATTAATGAATTTTATTCGCGATTTCAGGACTTGTTTTTATCCGTGTACTCAAAATTAAAAAAAGAATTTTCATAAAAAAATAAAATAAATAAATACATATCAATTTAAACTCATCCGCAAAAAAAAAAATGTCATGTGTCATTTTCGAACAGGGGTCATTGCAATGTTTTCTACACTTGGATTGACTTAACGGCTTAAAACATCCAAGAACGAGACCAACGTTTTACTTCCCCATCAGATGGAAGTTTGGAGCAGATTTCCCATCTATGGGAATCGACCACATGATCTTCCGCTTACTAATCGGACGGCGTAACCATTCGGCCAAGCCTGCTGCGAGAATGACCCACAATATTTAAAAAAATATTTTCGATTTCCAAAAATTTCTTCTAAAAATTTAATTTCAGAAAGTTTTTTGAAAAAAAGTCGATCGTTTGAATCAATTTTTTTTTTCAAGCAGAGTTATTCGTCTGAATTCTTCCCGAAATCAAACCCTCCGTTCCCAATTTTCTTCCCACATAAATTTCCCTACCGCTCATAATTCATGCAAAACCAAGATGCTGCTCAAGCGCATATTGAAACCCATAAAAGCTGGCCCTTTGTCGACGACCTTTTTGTACCCGCGCAAAACCCCCATAAAAGGGCATCTCCGATAAAGCCTTTCCGATGGTTTTCTTGAGCTTCGGAGCCCTCGCGTAAGCTCTATAGGCATGAAAGCGAGAGGATTGATGCTTGCCTGTGTGTGTGTGTGTGTGTTTGCTGTGCAAATAATGCAGCGAATAAAAAATAATACGCGGCCGTAAACAACAAGCGCCAGCGAGCTGAGCCTGAAGGAATAAAAACAAAACACGAAATCGGAGGCTTTTTGCTCTGCTTATGAAGATGTGTGTTGTGAGCCCGAAGGCAAGGAATTCGTGTGCGAGAGGGAAAGAAATGCATCGGAGAAGGGGATAGAATGAGTCATAAACTGGTAATAACAATAATTTCGCTTTTATTTCCTGGTCGATTTCATGCTGTCATACCAAAGATCCGGTTTTTTTAAATGTGATCGTATGTTTTTGTTTTGTTTTATGTCTTCAAGTAGATGGAATTTTTGGCATTTTCGTTGATCGATGGAATTTTTAACGATAACATCAAAACTTGTCAAGCAGTAGATCACGACTCAAGACTCTACAGGTAACAAGTTTTATTAATCAATTAATCCCAGATTATCTCTGCAAACATGATGCAAAAATAAACGGCAATCCACGTGTATCCCTTAGAAAAATTTCACTTTCACTGGCAGGGTTGATGCGTATGCCAATTTTCCGGATCTTGGCTTCGCTTTCTTCTGCTTACTGCTACTAAATTCACGTGGACGAGACCACGCGTTGATTGTGGTATGTAAAAATTTATGATCTTGACGGCGTGCGAAGGTGGTTTTATGGCGACGCGTCGTGTGCGTTTATTATGGCAGTTTTATGTGGAGCTAAGCAACATTGCCTTTTAGGGTCTGCCCAGTTTGTTTGCATAATAAAACGGGTTAGAAATTAGGCGTCTTGCGACGAGGTAAAAGCGTCCCCTAATTGACCGTTATGGGTGGTCGTTAGTTAACTAGATTGAAACAATAAAAATAATACTGTTGTTATAAAAATTTGTTATGGGTAATTCTCCGCCAACTCACACAGCAGTTGCCCCGACCCCTCTTCGATTTGCGTGAAACTTTGTCCTAAGGGGTAACTTTTGTCCCTGATCACGAATCCGAGGTCCGTTTTTTAATATCTCGTGACGGAGGGGCGGTACGACCCCTTTTATTTTTGAACATGCGAAAAAAGAGGTTTCAATAATTTGCAGCCTGAAACGGTGATGACATAGAAATTTGGTGTCAAAGGGACTTTTATGTAAAATTAGACGCCCGATTTGATGGCGTACTCAGAATTCCGAAAAAAAACGTATTTTTCATCGAAAAAAACACTAAAAAAGTTTTAAAAATGCTCCCATTTTCCGTTACTCGAATGTCAAAAAAATTGGAACATGTCATTTTATGGGAAATTTAATGTTCTTTTTGAATCTACATTGACCCAGAAGGGCAATTTTTTCATTTAGAACAAAATTTTTCATTTTAAAATTTCGTTTTCTTTCTAACTTTGCAGGGTTATTTTTTAGAGTGTAACAATGTTCTACAAAATACAAAAGGGTTTGCTTATAAACATCACGAGTTATTGCGATTTTACGAAAAAAAGTTTTGAAAATGTTGGCCGTCGTTGTTCTAAATGAAAAAATGACCCTTCTGGGTCAATGTAGTTTCGAAAAGTACATTAAATTTCCCACAAAATGACATGTTCCAAAAAAATTACAGTCAAGTAACGGAAAATGAGAGAATTTTTAAAACTTTTTTAGTGTTTTTTTCGATGAAAAATACGTTTTTTCGGAATTCTGAGAACGCCATCAAATCGGGCGTCTAATTTTACATAAAAGTCCCTGTGACACCAAATTTCTATCTCATCACCGTTTCAGGCTGCAAATTATTGAAAAACACCTCTTTTTTTCGTATGTTCAAAAATCGAAGGGGTCGTACCGCCCCTCCGTCACGAGATATCAAAAAACGGACCTCGGATTCGTGATCAGGGACAAAACCCAAGTAACATTTTTTTCCAGGAGTTCTACAAGAGCTCTTCAAGATAGCTACAGCATAGCAGTTTGGACCGCGGTAGGATAAAATTCTCTTCAAAACTTCTTCAGGAGTTTGGAAGAGGACTTGAAGAGAGTTTTATCCTACCGCGGTCCAAACTGCTATGCTGTAGCTATCTTGAAGAGCTCTTGTAGAACTCCTGGAAAAAAATGTTACTTGGGAAGTTACCCCTTAGGACAAAGTTTCACGCAAATCGAAGAGGGGTCGTGGCAACTTTTCCCGATTTTGTGTGAGTTGGTAGAGAATTACCCTTATTTTTTCAGCAATTCAAAACCTTAGTTAAGAGCGAGTTTTTCACCAATGTGTAACAGGTTGTATCGAGGTGCTCCGATTTGAATGAAACTTTCAGCGTTTGTTTGTCTATACATGAGATGAACTCATGCCAAATATGAGCCCTCTACGACAAAGGGAAGTGGGGTAAAACGGGCATTGAAGTTTGTGGTCCAAAAAACCTAAAAAAACTTAAAATTGCTCGCATTTCCGTAAAACTTTATCAATTCCAACTCTCGTAAATGCATTTGAAAGGTCTTTCGAAGCACTTCAAAATGGGCCATAGACATCCAGGATCGGTTTGACTTTTTCTCATAGCTTTTGCAAATTACTGTTTAAAATTGATTTTTTTAAAACCTTAATATCTTTTTGCAACAGCCTCCAACACCCATACTTCCATAGGTCAAAAGATAGGTAATTATATGGACTATAAGCCTACGGTATTAACTTTTTGGCCAATCGAAGTTTTTTTCATAGTTTTTAGATTTTTCTACAACAAACATTTTACAACGTTAGTTTTTGCCCTGACGGCCTCCATAGCGGCACTTTTTGGTCTAAATTTTGTCATATTTGGAATCCTCGGAAAATTTCACGTTAGTTAGAAGTATTGGAGTGGAAATGCGAGCAATTTTAAGATTTTTTAGGTTTTTTGGACCTCAAACTTCAATGCCCGTTTTACCCCACTTCCCTTTGTCGTAGAGGGCTCATATTTGGCATGAGTTCATCTCATGTATAGACAAACAAACACTGTAAGTTTCATCCAATTCGGAGCACCTCGATACGACCTCTAGAACAAACCGAGCAAAATTTACAAATACTGCCTCTTAATTTGTTTTCAAATAAGTTCAGTCAACTTATACACGGATAGAAATCTTGCCAGCATATCCGGTAACTCTATGTTTTGAAATTCGTAAACATAGAAATGTTTCCAAAATCGTCAACAATTTTATTCCGATTTCGAACAGCAATGTTTTCGATTTTGAAAACATTTACACAGAGATCAAGAAAGATGTTAACAATTTTGGAAACATTTCTATGTTTATGAATTTAAAAACATAGAGTACCGGATATGCTAACAAGATATCTATCCGTGTACAACCGTTCCTACACTCAAAATTCAGGGTCAAGAGAATTGTTCCCTAAAAATTTATTAAAGACTCAGTGCCATAAGCAAAATAATAATGTTACCAACCTTACACCATGAAAAATAAATCTGGATTTTTTTAAAAGGTCAAATAAACCAAATTTCCAGTATTTAATTTTTGGGTCTGAAAGGAGGGAATTCAAAATTGGCAAATTTTTTTTTCAAAAAACTTAAAAAAAATTAAAGAAATTTAAGTCCAATCAGATGAAATTTATTTAAAATGCATTCCTCTGCGTTTTATTTCTTTCTTTTATTATAATTCTTTTTTTTATTATTAGAAATAAAAACATATTTTCAAACCAAACTAACAAATGTCGGGCTTAAATCAAAAAATCGAAATTTTACAATAGTTTTTCGAAAGTTTCCAGAATATTTACATGTCTATTTTGTAATAGTAATTAATAATTGACAAAATAGTTGAGTTTTATTGACTTAGTTTTTAAGTTGCTTTAGGTTTCATCCAGAATATTTACAGGTCTATTTTGTAATAATAATTAATAATTGACAAAATAGTTGAGTTTTATTGATTTAGTTTTTAAGTTGCTTTAGGTTTTATTTTAAATTTAGTGAATTTTCGATCTAACTTTAAATATAGTATAAAAATAAATCATGAAACTTTTGTCGTTCTCTTATAAACATACAATATAACCAGACAAGCAGTAAAAAAATACAAAAAGAATGCGATTTGTGTAATTTTCAAATGTTTGTGGCGTCATGCCAGTATTTTTAAAAGCGTTTAATGTTTCATTTGAAAAATCTTGAAAGTTATAAAAAAATTGCAAAAAAAATACCAAATCGCTGAAAAATATCAAATGACGAGCGGAAGTTTGTATGGAAAAAATATTCAGAATATACACAGCTTAAAAATTAGTTATCAAGCTGCGTGTAGAAGGCCTGGGTGTAAAATAAATATTGCATTGTTTTATGAAATTTTATATGATTTTACACCCTGAAATATGTAGCCCATCGGTCATCGGTCATAGCTCATCGGTTCTGATGGCCGAGTGGGCTAAGGCGCCAGTCCTTACTGTTGGTGCTGGGTTTGAATCCCGTCGGATGCAATTTTTTTTTGCGTTTGCAAAAATTGTACATGCAGTGTGTAATATTAAGTGTTTATTTTGACGAAGGTGATGTGCATGCTTTTGCATGCGATTTTACCTTCGGATTTTTGCTGTGTAGTGTGAAATTCTTATGCAATATAATAAACCAAACAACTTTGTTGAAGAATTCAAAACGATCCAAATCGAACCATTTAGAAAAAATGCAAACTATTTTGAATGATTTTAGGGCTCATATGTTGGACAGGTACTTTTTTTAATTTGTTAAAATACTTTTATGCATGATCTAATAACGCTTGTTGTCTTCAACCAAGAAATAAATGGATAGTGTTGAAGTCAAATAAAAAAGCATTGAAAAATGTTTTTCCAAACACAGAAAATTCACAGTAAATGAGCTGATTTTATTCATTCCTCCTATTGTTTTTGGCTACTAATGATTTTAGAAGATTTTTTTTTTGTGTCAGTTTTATCGAAACATCGAAATTAATTAATTGATCAATTTATTTAAAAAAATATTTTAACAAATAATAACACAAATAACAAATTAATAACAAATACTAATCTATTTTAAACCTCAAAAATAAGATGATTTTGTTTTATAATATCTAATAATAAACTCTTTTTGTTGAATCAAATGACGTTCAGATATTTCATTTAATTTAATATTTAATAACGATTAATTTAATAAACAGCAATCCTTGGTGATCATTTTATCTCACACCTCATCAAACCGGCTGCTTTTGTTGACAGTCTCCCAGCATCTGTTACGCAGATCCGACAGCCGTCGTTTTCCCATGAGGCTCTGTCATAATCTGTGCGTGTAATTTCGTTGGCTCCGGTAACGCCACCGCCACCACCATCACAATGCCACATAAAAAGCTCCGCATCGACACCCGCCCTCCGTTGCCCGTGTCATGGTCCATAACCGGTGCGATTAACGTTTTCTCTTTCACGTTAGTCATCCCTTAAAACCCCCCAACCCGCTCCCAAAAAACGAGGTAGGTACTTGCTCAATGTTGTTGCTCAGAAGTTGCTTTCAATTTCATCCTTTCTCTTACATCAGCAGCGCCGAGGTTCTCCGGGTGTTCCCCCAAGTCCCACACAAATAAACACACGCACACACACACACCTGGCATGGCATCGATAGTGAAAGTTACTCTCTTTCTTCTGCGGAGGGGGCTTCACGGTCTGATGGCTGATGACGCGAAGAACAATGGGACACGACGTGGTGGAACACGTGTTGGTTAAGGTCTGCGGGTGTTTGCGTTAATCTTTTCATTACGTGCTAATTGAATTCTTGCCGGTGGTGGTGCGCGATTTGAGCACGCAAAAGATTTTCCCAGCGTGATTAACCACGGGGAGGAATTTGGAAGAATGAAGCTCGTTTTGTCGTTTTGCTAAAGAGCGATTAACAGATTATGCAGTCGGCTTTGAATGTCCCTCAAAATGATGTAGGGGAAATTCTTGTACGTTTTTCAGGAAAAGTACTAGCTCCTAAATTCTTCCAATTAGCTGATTTTCACTATACAAGTTATTTTGTATGATAGAAACTTGCTTGCTTACTTCCTATTGAGCTATTTATCACTCGATTTCAGTTGAAATCGCTTTTTATGTGCCGTAATTGAACGTCAAAGTCAAAGAGGCACGATGTAGTTAGATGCTGTTCCCCTATTCTTGGTAATTTTAAATTTAAAGATGACTTATTGTTTAATCAGGTAAACATTACAAACCCTTTTAAATCAAACTTATCAAATTGAATTTTAAGTTTTCAAAAGTATAATGATAATTTTGTTAATTAGTACATTCAAGTACTTGATTTGATGAATAACTAAACTAACTCTTGTAGAGCAGAACCAATCAAAAACCTTCTTGATAAATTTGATTTCTGAAATAAAAATCAGTTAACAAAAACGTGAAATGAACAGTCTATTCCTTTGTTTACCAAAGTTTATAATAAAATTTATAAATCGTTTTTTTACAGAAATATAATTTTTTGTTGCCACCGAAAAACTTGTTCTTCTGTGTATGCCTATAAATCTGAAAATATTATTGTTTTCGATTTCAGCAACACTTTAAACTTGTAACTTAAAAACTTATTTTAACTTTTCTTAGTGTTAAATTATCCAAAGTATCCGAAATGCGGTCCGATTTTAATATTAAATTCATTTATATTTGATAAAATCAGGACACTTTATGAGGGAGCCGCAGCCGTGCGAGTAAGGCGGTTGCTTTACAACGCAAATTCCTGCTTGTGAAAAAACTCGGGTTCAAATCCTTGGCTCCCCGGCCCAACCTTCCAAGCGTTTTTCGAGTGCAAATAATCGCCTAGCATTTATCACCCGGTGCAAAGGTTGTGCTCAGAACCTAGCAGTGCTGTGTAAGAAGCTTGGCCGCGCGCTGAGAAGAGCTTATATAGCAATACAATACTGCTCTGGTTCTAGCGATGCACAATATAAAGAAGAACGCATGGAAGGTGGTCTACAAGAGTTACGGCTTTTCGGCTGGTCGACACACGCGTTCACCCAATACAATGGTGTTTGCGTGCGAAGTCAACAGAAAGGCCCAACAACAGTAAATTGGGCAATCCTACAATAGACCTATAATCAGGTTCCAGTGGTAGATTACTCAGACAGAAAAAAAAAAAAAAAAATACTTTTCCTGTCATTCTCGCATGACGAAAAGGCCTACTTTTTCTCTACTTAAAAATAAATGTTTCGAAAAGTGATACTTTTCGACACAAGTGCTAAAAGTTCTGCTTTTCACAACTAAAATGGGTGTTGAAATGTTATTGTTTTGATTTTATCAGTGAATTGTCTAAACACGTAAAAAATGACTTAAAACTCCATTCAAAGGGTGTTTTTTGGATTGCAAAAAATGTTTTATGGAACTTGTTGCAAAACTTGATTTTTTCAGCACATGTCGTATTTATCCAACTCGGTACACCTCTTTAGATAAATGTACAACTTGTGCTGAAAAAAACATCTTTTTGCATAAACTACTAATTTCAACTTTTCAGCATCCTGATTGCTCAAAATCAACCACTCCATTCGCGAGCACAAATAGCAGGCGACGCGATACTACCCTGATGAATTCCTACTGTTTGTCACTTTGAAACCATTCGCTCCCGAACACTCTCTTTTCTACTCTCCTTCTCTCTCTGATCGGCTCAGTCTCCGAACGGCTCAGGCAGGCCGAACGTCGCCGATCACTCTGAACTGAAAACATTTTTTCTCTGATGCGCTGCGTTATACTCATTGATTTGGGTTGCTTAAAATCAATGTTATCAATTAAATTGTGCATTTATTTTGATTTCATAACATTATAGAAACCAACCAACCAAAGAAACATCCACCAAGAAAAATCAAATTGATGGCAAACTGAGGGTGGGAAAACAAAAAGACTGCCACGCTGGCGTTTTGTGACAATGGCTCTTCGCTGAGCATGGTAGTGTGTGAGTGTCGTCAAGCGACGGAGTAGACAAATATTTTCACGATGTATTTGTTCGCTGAGTGAACAGTTCGGGCCACTCGCTGGCTGCTTGCGAGTATCATTCGCTCATGAATGCTAGCGGGTTAGAATAGGCGACGAATGGATAGGCGATGAGTGAGTGGTTTCTGTTCATTGAACCGAAAATCAGGACCCTTGCATGTAAGTGCTGAATAGTACGACTTTTAGCATTTATTTTGAAAAGTGTTACTTTTTGATTCTGTTATTTTTGGTTTAGAAAAGTAGGCTTTTTTATTGTTCAAGAATGACAGGAAAAGTTAGTAGTTTCAAAATGGAATTGACGGATTAACGGATTGACAATCATGGACACTTTAAAAAAATGAAAGACGGAAATATTTCAGTAAAAATAAACTTTAAGTTTTATATCTTGAAAACAGTGTACTTTTTCAAAAAAAATCTATTGATTTTTTTTTCGATTGCCATTTTAATTTTACATTAAATACTTAAGTGAAAAAAAATATGGCTAAAATTTCTATTCTTTCCAAAAAACATTTTTTTTTTCAAAAAATCATATCTCTGCGGCAAATGTTTTAACTGCTTCGCTATGGCTCAAAAGTTGCGTTTCTTCCACTAAAACATGTAACTTAAGGTTATTTTTGGTGGTTGTTTTTTTTCTTTGAGCCAAATCAAACAAATATAAATAAAATCTATTTTCTGTTTTGGTGGAGATTGAAAAGCAAGTTTGTAAATATTTTTTCGTCAATCTTCAATCGTCGCTCCAACTTTTTTATCACGGTTCTTAAGAGTCCAATTATTTTAAAAAGGGAAGAAAAATCGATTCAATTGTATTCTGTATTGTTTACTGTTGACTGTGAGCAGTTCTCTACGAAATCGTTATTTTTTCTTAAATTTTAATTTTTGTATTTTTTAATCCGACTGAAACTTTTTTGGCGCCTTCGGTATGCCCAAAGAAGCCATTTTGCATCATTAGTTTGTCCATATAATTTTCCATACAAATTTGGCAGCTGGCCATACAAAAATGATGTATGAATTGTGTATCTTTTGATGGAATTTTTTGATCGATTTGTTGTCTTCGGCAAAGTTGTAGGTATGGATATGGAATACACCGAAAAAAATGATACACGGTAAAAAAAATTTGGTGATTTTTTATTCAACTTTTTGTCACTAAAACTTGATTTGCAAAAAAACACTATATTTATTTTTTTTTTGATTTAATTTAGAGGACATCCCAATCCCAACTTTTCAGAAATTTCCAGGTTGTGCAAAAAATCTTTGAGCGAGTTATAAATTTTTGAATCAATACTGATTTTTTCACAAAATCGAAAAATTGGTCGCAAAAATTTTTCAACATGTTTGCCCACCTTTGAAAAAAATATTTTTGAAAAGCTAAAAAAATTCTCTATATTTTGCATTTTTAAAATTTGTTGATATGACCCATAGTTGCTGAGATATTGCCATGCAAAGGTTTAAAAACAGGAAAATAAATGTTTTCTAAGTCCCACCCAAACAACACACCATTTTTTAATGTCGATATCTCAGCAACTAATGGTCCGATTTGTACATACTTTTTTTGCACCTTTTTTATTTTCGTAATAGTATTTGTCATATAACTTTTTAAAGAAATCATATTTTCATGAGCTTTTTGTAGCAAAATGTTTGGCATGAGTTTCTGAACAAAACGTAGTACTAGGTTCCTGTCAAACTTTAAATTGTTTACATGTTTCATCGCAAAATGTGCATAGTGCCCAAGGAGTGTAAATACTTTTTTTACATACTGTATGAAAATTAAAAAATCTGTGTCTTTTGAAGGATTTTTTTCATCGATTTGGTGTCTTCGGCAAAGTTGTAGGTATGGATATGGACTACACTGAAAAAAATGATGCAAGGTAAAAAAAAATTTGGCGATTTTTTATTTAACTTTTTGTCACTAAAACTTGATTTGCAAAAAAAAAATATTTTTATTTTTTTTTAATTTTTGATTTAATTTAGAGGACATCAAATCCCAATTTTTCAGAAATTTCCAGGTTGTGCAAAAAATTTTGAGCGAGTTATAAATTTTTGAATCAATACTGATTTTTTCAAAAAATCGAAAAATTGGTCGCAAAAATTTTTCAACATGTTTCTATTCCGATTAATTTAATTGAGTGACAACTTCAACTTTCAACTGTGTCAAATCAAATCTGAGCCATCCTCAATTCCTTGACCATCGTCCACCAGACAGCTAACGGAATCACCAAAACACCTGTTTTTACCCACCGGCTGGAGAGGCCACCCCGTCCTGACCAACAGCACCATTTCTAATTCCAGTCTCGTTCAGTTTTGCTTTCAACCCCGCAACAACAACAAATGTGGAAAAGAAACGGTCCAAAAAAAGAAGCATTAAACTCAATCCAAAACGAACATAAAACCAAATGTACGTCAAGTTCATACTCGATATTTTATTCACCCGGAGCTCGCCCAAAACTTGTAAAGGAAGAAAATGCAACACACACACAAAATAGAGAGCTTTCCTCGCGGGAAAATATAGGTTAGTAAAACGGCCTTGTTTTCCATGTGAGTGAGCGCGAAGCTCGGATTTCGTTTGCTTTGGTGCAATGTGGTTTATTTTTCCACACTTTTCCTCTTCAACTTACGTTTTTTTCGCTTCTTTTATAGTTTTTGTTTGTTGCTGTTTTCTTCGCTTCTTCTTTCACCAAATTGAATGCATATTTTTCCCTGCTCGCGGCGGAGATTTTCACTTTGCCAGTCTGTTGAGTTGGGAAGTGAAAGAAAAGGGGCGCCACGAACCCGATTAGAAACGGCTTTGGTTCTGGTAGAGTAAGCTTTTGAGAGTTACTGAACGTGGTTCGGAACAAGTTTTTGAGCTAGTTGTGCGGAGCCGCAATAGAGTGGAGGCGTACCAGAGCTAGTAAAAGAGAAGCGGTACTGGTTGTGAAATTTTCTACGTGATTGAGAAAAGTTTCTTACGGTCCTCTTACATGTGAATTTTTGTTTCTAGATATTAAGTCAAAGTGATTAATTTTCAAGATAAAATAATTCAAGGAGCCATCAGATAGCACTTTTTTCCTTTCTAACTAAAGAAAGGTATAGGTTTTTTTAATTGTAATTTTTTTTTCTTCTCATAAATTATGTAAACGAGTTGAATGGATCTCCAACTTTAAGGTACAAAAACAAACTTAATTTGCAATTGAGCTGAGAAATCGCGAATCGGTTTTGAAATAAAATCAATTGAAAGAAAAATGTCAGGCCATTTGTATGGAATTTGTTGAAAAAGTCAAAGTCAAAAGTCAAATTTGATGGTGAGCCTATGATTTTTTACATTCAAAATTTTAGTGGAGATAGCCTAACATGTTTACAAAGGCTTCTCCTAATAAATACAAAAAAATGGTTCTCAAATTGGGTTAATCGTCACAATTTCCAAAACTTTTTTTTTAAATTGAAGAATTGAAAAAAGTCGCCGAATAAATAATTTTTAAGGCTTTTCAGCTTATTTACCAGTTTTTGGTTTGACAAAAAAAATTATTTTTTGCCATTTTTATAAGTAAGACTTAATCTTGCAATTAATCCTTGATTCGAGTCCTCAGACAAAACTTAGTAAATGTACCAATTTTGAGCCAAATCGGTTAAGGTTTAGGGGTCACTTTTGATCGGTGAAGTTTAGATAGGAAAATTCCCAAAAATTTACGAGGAAACAACACCTACAAGTGAGCAATTCTCTACCAAAACTGGAAATGGATTTTATTTGTATTTTTTTATTTGGCTCAAACTTTGTGGGGGCCTTCCCTATGTCCAAAGAAGCCATTTTGCATCATTAGTTTGTCCATATAAATTTCCATACAAATTTGGCAGCTGTTCATACAAAAATAAAAAAAAAATCAAATTATTCGCTCTACAGCTTTGCCTTGGCGTTCTCGATTGCGAGATTCCTACTCGAAACTAGGTGTCCGAAGGCTTGATTGTTGAGGCAATTGCAAACCTCTTTTTACACCTAAGCTTCCATCCACCCCGGGATTCGAACTGACGACCTTTGGATTGTGAGTCCAACTGCCTACCAGCGACTCCACCAGGACAGGACCCAGGGAGACGACTCCTACACCTGGACTGAGCTATCGACCTAACCTCTAGGATAGACCGGGGCCAACATTTACTTCCCCATCCGACGGAAGGCGTGATCAGACAAATCTCGTCTCAAAATTTGCCACCGGGACCTTCTGGGATCGAACCCAGGCCGACTGGGTGAGAGGCAATCACGCTTACCCCTACACCACGGTCCCGGCTTTGTTCATACAAAAATGGTACGTAAATATTCGAAAATCTGTAACTTTTGAAGGAATTTTTTGATCAAGACACCAAAGTTGTAGGTATTGTTAAGGACTATTTAGAAAAAATAGGTACACGGAAAAAAAATTTGCAGATTTTTTTATTAACTTTTTTTTCACAAAAACTCAAATTCCCAAAATATGTATTTTTTGATTTTCGAGATTTTTTTATATGTTTTAGGGGACAAAAATCCGCAACTTTTGAGCTATAGAGAAACATGGTCAAAAAATCTGCCGCTGAGTTATGATTTTTTGAAAAACTGGTGATTTTTGGAAAAAATCGAAATTTCATATATAAAATTTTTTTGACCTCATTTTTTTATGCAAAATTGAATTTGCAATCGAAAATTACTTTACAGATTTTTTGATAAAGGGCCCCGTTTTCAAGATATAGCCACCGAAAGTTTGATTTCAGCGAAATATTTGCAGTTTTTCGATTTTTAAAAATAGTGACCATGAGTGACCATTTCTAAAAATATTTTTTTTGAAAAGTTCAGAAGTTTGCTATAAAATTGTCTAAGAGACATTGAAGATTGGACCACTGGTTGTTGAGATACAGCGGCTTAAAGAAAAAGAAACACGAAAATTGAAGTTTTCTAAGTCAAACAGCCCACCATTTTCTAATGACGATATCTCAGCAGTTAATGGTTCAATTTTGAATGTTAATACATTAAACATTCGTGAAATATTCCGATCTTTTCGAAAAAAATATTTTGAAAAAAAATAAATCAAGACTATTATTTTAAAAGGGTTAAACATTGAATATTATGCCCATTTTATATGCTAGTATTGATTTAAAAATTTTCAAAATATTTTTTTCGAAAAGATCGGAAAATTTCACGAATGTTTCATGTGTTAACATTGAAAATCGGACCATTAGTTGCTGAGATATTAACATTAGAAAATTGAGGGTTGTTTGGGTGAGAATTAGAAAATTTCAATTTTCTTGTTTCTTTTTCTTTAAGCCGCTGTATATCAGCAACCAGTGGTCCAATCTTCGATGTCTCTTAGACAATTTTATAGCAAATTTTCTGAACTTTTCAAAAAAAATATTTTAAGAGATGGTCACTCATGGTCACTATTTTTAAAAATCGAAAAACTGCAAATATTTCGCTGAAATCAAACTTTCGGTGGCTATATCTTGAAAACGGGGCCCTTTATCAAAAAATCTGTATAGTAATTTTCGAGTGCAAATTCAATTTTGCATAAAAAAATGAGGTCAAAAAAATTTTATGTATGAAATTTCGATTTTTTCCAAAAATCACCAGTTTTTCAAAAAATCATAACTCGGCGGCAGATTTTTTGACCATGCTTCTCTATTGCTCAAAAGTTGCGGATTTTTGTCCCCTAAAACATTTCAAAAAATCTCGAAAATCAAAAAATACGTATTTTGGGAATTTGAGTTTTTGTGAAAAAAAAGTTAATAAAAAAATCGGGAAATTTTTTTTCCGTGTACCTATTTTTTTCTAAATAGTCCTTAACAATACCTACATCTTTGCCGAAGACACCAAATTGATCAAAAAATTCCTTCAAAAGTTACAGATTTTCGAATATTTACGTACCATTTTTGTATGAACAGCTGCCAAATTTGTATGGAAATTTGTATGGACAAACTAATAATGCAAAATGGCTTCTTTGGTCATAGGGAAGGCCCCCACAAAGTTTGAGCCAAATCAAAAAATACAAAAAATAAAAATGGTCGAAATCGGCCGGTTTTGTAGAGAATTGCTCAAGTTAGACCCTTTGACAAAATTGTTGGGAATTTAATTTCCTACAAGAATTTTACCTTCTGCCAAAATCCTGAAACGTTGTTTTCCCCCATACATTTTTGCGAATATTCCCGTATAAATTTCAAAAACTTTACTTCTCTTGTTTTATGTTTTTCTTGTTTCATTTTTAGTATTTTGATTTGCATTTATCTTGGTTAGTTTATGTTGTTTTTGGTAGTATTTGGCATATCCTAACGCCTCCTATCATTACATTTAATTACTTTCTATTTTTTTCATGTTTTTACAGTCACTTTTATAATTGTATTTTTTTATTTGGCTCAAACTTTGTGAAAGCCTTCCCTATGACCAAAGAAGCTTTTTTGTGTCATTGGTTCACCCATACAATTTTGGCTGCTGTCCATACAAAAATGGTATGCAAATATTCAAACAACTGTAACTTTTGAGTGAATTTTCTGATCAATTTGGTGTCTTGGGCAAAGTTTTAGGTATTGTTGAGGACTATTGAGAAAAAATAGGTATACAGAAAAAAAGATTTTTAATCAACTTTATTTTCACTAAAACACAATTTCCCAAAATACGTATTTTTCGATTTTCGAGATTTTTTGATCTGTTTCAGGAGACAAAACCCCGCAAATTTTGAGCCATAGAGAAACATGGTCAAAAAAACTGCCCCCGAGTTATAATTTTTGAACAAATAGTGCTCTTTGGAAAAAATCGAAATTTAGTGCAAAAACAAATTTGAAATCATTTTTAAATGTAAAATTGAATTTCCAATTGAAAAGTACTTCACAGATTTTTTGATAAAGGGCTCTGTTTTCAAGATACAGCCACCGAAAATTTGATTTTAGCGAAATATTTGCAGTTTTTCGATTTTTAAAAATAGTGACCATGAGTGACCATCTCTAAAAATTGTTTTTTTTTTTCAAAAAGTTCATAAAATTTGCTATATAATTGTCTAAGAGACATTGAAGATTGGACCTCGGGTTGCTGATATACAGCAGCTTTAAGAAAAAGAAACACGAAAATTGAAGTTTTCTTAAAATAAGAACAAGATTGTCCGTCAGGCCTGGACGCAAACGCAAAATTCTGCGCCTGTCATCATAGCCTGCCAAGCAACCCCTGCAGATTGTTCGACTGACAGCCCACCATTTTCTATTGTCGATATCTCTGCAACTAATGGTCCGATTTTCAATGTTAAAACTTGAAACATTCGTGAAATTTTGTGATCTTTTCGAAAAAAATATTTTGTCAAGTCTAGTATATTGAATGGGCATAATATTACATGTTTAGTCCTTTTAAAATGTTAGTCTTGATTTAAAAAATTTAAAATATTTTCGGAAATCAAAAAATACGTATTTTGGGAAATTGAGTTTTTGTGAAATAAAAGTTGACTAAATATTTAACCTGCTATTTTTTCCTTCTGCTTCTTTCTATTCCTTACATTTCAGCGGATAAAAAATCCACCGATGAAATAATGCCTACTCACATGCACTTTGCGGGTTACATCACGATCACCCATCCCTTTCAATCATTATCGCGTCATTAGAATACGCTCGAGAGCTGGGTCAGTATCATTAATAGTGACGTGCTTTACCTGCAAAGGAAAAAAGAAACGAAGAGAAAGAAAGAAAGCTTAGGTTAATTACAGATGTTAACAGGCACAGCCCTAGCTGAATCGATCGATGCCGCCGCTGGGATCAATTATCGTTTCAACTTTGTTACTCAATTTTGATTGCTGCATCGAAGAGATTGACGGGGGCACAACCAACCATGCCGTAACTATTATTTCACCCAGTGAGAAGACTTTTGAGAAGACGACGGTTAATGCGCCGCCACATGAACCGCAGTCTTGGTACCTTGGAGGCAAAATGGCGGTCAGTTGGTGGTGGTGCACTGGAACCCTTTAATTTTCCCTCCGTGTTATGCAGTCGGATATTTCCCAGAAAAAAAAAGAAGACAGCAGAAAAAAAGGGCCTTTCTTTTCGTGACTTCTTTCAGACCGTTCCTTTCTTCTCACACCTCCTTTTCAGGAGGGGGTGCCCCCTTAATTTGCACAATCTCTTGCATCGCGTTTTTTCTTCTTCTTAAATCACTATCTGGCCCAAGGGAGTCTGTGTGTTACAGTTGTTCCCGGCGGGAGCAAACTCTATTATACAATCGCTGTTACAGATGCTGCTGGTGCGGGTTTCGGACGCTTGGTAAAAAGAAAGGTGAAATGTGGTGAACTAAAAAAATGGTGCTGCGCTAGAGGGGTTACAGATCTTAAGTAGTTAACAAAAAACGCAGTCAGCAGTGGGTGGACTATTTGTGAAACTTTTTAAAGCAAAAAAGCATTCCCATTAACTTTAGAAAAGCTTTACAAAATCTGTTCAAAACTTTTTAATATTCTTTTGCATTTTGCGGTAATGGGCGATAATAAATTTGTATGAAGACTAATATATAGAAATATGATGACAATCATTTGTCAATCAGTGTGAACATTTGAAGGAAATCCTTTTAATATGTTGAAACACTGGCATTGGTTCTACAGTCCATACCCAATTATATGAAGGCTCGATTATCCGAAGGTTTGTATGGGACTTCGGATATTCGAATCACGAACAATTTTTATTTTCGTTTCTTACTTTAAACATCAATTTAGAGTTATGCGACCCAATTTTAGTCAAATTTGAATGGTTGATTGTGTGTAAAATTAAAAAATGCATTTTTCTATATTTCATCATCGCCATTTTGGCCGCCATCTTGGATTTATAAATTCTTAATCAATTTAGACTAGTTTAAGGGTCATACTTAAGATCAACAATTAAAAATAAGACAACGAATACAAATTTTTTTCCTTATTCGATTATCCAAAGTGAAAATTTGCCAAGGCCTTCGAATAATCAAGTCTGGACTATTACTGCTGACAAATGTTGAATTTTGCATTAAAAATTGAATTTTTCCTTCTTTGAAAAAGGGAAAACTTTCTTGACTTGTGAAGACTGCTGACTGTAGTGCAATTTTCCCTTGAAATAAATAATTTACATTTTTTTTTTGATTTTCAATTCCACTCGTAACTTTAAATCAAGAAGATGTTCAAAATGACCAGAAATTGTAAAATCTGTGGAAATTTGTCAAAATCATGCAAAGTTAATGATTAATCGTTAATCTGGAATTCCCAGATTCATCTGGCAACCTGACAATCTTGACATCATATAATTTGAAAAAATATATATATAAAATAATAAAATAGCTGGTATTTTAATGCTTTTGTATCCTTCCTTCACGGAGAAAATCCCAAAATAGGTAACAAGCGTTCATGGCGTTTGGAACCAGGAACAAAAAATTCAAAATTCATGCAACATTTTTAAAATTTTCATATTTTCTTATCCCACTTTCTTCATATTTTCAGAGTTGAGGGACATGAACAATGGCCTGAATTTAAATAAGATGTTTTTTAAAGCATAAAAAACTTTAAAAAACACCTCTGAGCAGTTCTCTCAGATTTCGGTCATTCGATTTTTTTTGTATTTTTTAATCCGACTGAAACTCTTTTGGTCCTTTTGGTATGCCCAAAAAAGCCATTTTGCATCATTAGTTTGTCCATATAATTTTCCATACAAATTAAGCAGCTGTCCATACAAAAATGATGCATGAAAACTCAAAAATCTGTATCTTTGGAAGGATTTTTTTGATCGATTTAGTGTCTTCGGCAAAGCTGTAGGTATGGATAAGGACTACACCGAAAAAAAATTATACACGGTAAAAAAATTTGGTGATTTTTTATTTAACTTTTTGTCACTAAAACTTGATTTGCAAAAAAACACTATTTTTATTTTTTTTGAATTTTTTGATTTGTTTTAGAGGACATCAAATGCTAACTTTTCAAAAATTTCCAGGTTGTGCAAAAAATCTTTCACCGAGTTATGAATTTTTGAATCAAAACTGATTTTTTCAAAGAATCGGAATATTGGTCAAACAAATTTTTCAACTTCAATTTTCGTTGTTAAATCCAATTTGCAATCAAAAAGTACTTCGGTGAAATTTTGATAAAATGCACCGTTTTTAAGTTAAAGCCTTTTTTAGGTAACTTTTTTGAAAATTGTCGCATTTTTTCATTTTTTTTAAATAAGTGCACATGTTTGCCCGCTTTTGAAAAAAATATTTTTGGAAAGCTGAGAAAATTCTCTATATTTTGCTTATTTGAACATTGTTGATACGAACCTTATTTGCTGAGATATTGCCATGCAAAGGCTAAAAAACAGGAAAATTGATGTTTTCTAAGTCTTATCCAAACAACCCACCATTTTCTAATGTCGATATCTCAGTAACTTATGGTCCGATTTTCAATGTTAATATATGAAACATTCGTGAAATTTTCCGATCTTTTCGAAAAAAAATATTTCAAAGAAATTTAAACCGAGACTAACATTTTAAAAGGGTGTAATATTGAATATTTGATCCTTTTAAAATGTTAGTCTTGGTTTGAAATTTTTGAAAATATTTTTTTTGAAAAGATCGAAAAATTTCACGGATATTGCATACTTTAGTATTGTAAATCGGACGATTAGTTACTGAGATATCCACGATAAAAAATGGTGGGTTTTTTGGGTGAGACTTGGAAAACATCAGTTTTCCTGTTTTTAAAACCTTTGCATGGCAATATCTCAGCAACTAAGGGTCTTATCAACAAAGTTCAAAAAGCAAAATATAGAGAATTTTATCAGCTATTCAAAAATATTTTTTTCAAAAGTGGGCAAACATGTGCACTAACTTTAAAAAATGAAAAAGTGCGACTATTTTCAAAAAAGTTACCTAAAAATGGCTTTAACTTGAAAACGGTGCACTTAATCAAAATTTTATATCGAAAAAAGTTGAAAAAATTGTGCGACCAATTTTTCGATTTTTTGAAAAAAATCAGTATTGATTCAAAAATTCATAACTCGCTCAATGATTTTTTGTCCTCTAAAACATATCAGAAAATAAAAAAAGTTAAAAATAGTGTTTTTTTGCAAACCAAGTGACAAAAAGTTCAAATCAAGTGACAAAAAGTTAAATAAAAAATCACCAAAAATTTTTTTACCGTGTATCCTTTTTTTCAGTGTAGTCCTTATCCATACCTACAGCTTTGCCGAAGACACCAAATCGATCAAAAAATTCCTTCAAAAAATACAGATTTTTGAATTTTTCTACATCGTTTTTGTATGGACAGCTGCCAAGTTTGTATGGAAAATTAAATGGACAAACTAATGATGCAAAATGGCTTCTTTGGGCATATCGAAGGCACCAAAAAAGTTTCAGTCGGATTAAAAAATACAAAAATTAAAATTCTTAAAAAAAGACCGATTTCGTAGAGAATTGCTCTGGTTCTTAAATTCAGGAACAAAATTTACGACTTCGGGATTTGATTTTTTTTCTTTCCTCTTTAACATTCCAATGTTCAAGGCTCCAAAAAAGTTGAAACGGTAACTTCAACTCAATGGTTCTCGGGCCTAACTCAACCAATCAAGATAATTCTTCTTTCCAGTGATTTGTTAGGATGTCTATAGCAGAGATGGAATAATCGCAAAAAAATCAATTTCGCTTGTGAACTTTCTTCACCCGCGAAAGAGAGAGGAGGCAAATCACGCAAAAGAAAATCGCTCCCGAAATTTCCAAGAAAATCAATTTGCTTATAATTTTTTTGTGAATTTCCTTGTCAGCACCACTTTATAATATTTATTTCACACACATTGCCCATCTCCAAAAAGTGACAGGTAATATTTCGACGTGAGACGATACACTTGCAACTGTAGTAGTGGAAAAGGCGTTCCGCCGAATAATCAAGACGATGATTTTTTTCGATTCTTTTTACCGATCTTTCGTGCGCGAGAGAGGAGAGCCAAGCTCCCTACGGATTTTTTCTCTAGATGAACGTCTAGAGATTTTCTTTTGATGATGATTATGCCATCGCTGATGTCTAGATGATTCTAGAACTTTGCAGAACTTAATTTGATCAAATCTATAATTTTTGCGATCAAAAACAACGTTCTAATTTGCTGGGATGGGGAGGTCAGCTATTGTTTTAGACATATAATTTTGTGGAAAAGTTACCTGAAGCCTGAGAATCTCCGAAATAGTTCCAGCTGTCAAAATGCTAATGCACCTTTTGCAAATGTTTCTCCAGATTTTTTGAACATTTTATACAAATTAAATTAAGTGACTGGAAAGGATTGAATATATATTTTTTTATTTCAATTGAATGTTAACAAAAATTTTAAATAGCGCATCGAAATTTTTTGAGAAGTAATGAAGCGTTACGTTTTAGGTGAATTTTGTCCAATCTGCAATGCTATGTCGGTGTAATATTTGGCAAAATTGTTTTTTTATGTCATTTATCAGCCTGACATGTCATGGAAAAATTAGCGGATGAAATGAATATAAATATCATTTAAAATTAATATTTTACAAAAAAATACTTTAGACTTTAGCAAAAAATACCACAGAAATATTTTAAATTAGGAATCAAATGTGTAAGGCATATCAAACAACAACTTTTTTTTTCATTTGCATTAAGGCCGGTGCAAATACTTATTAGTTTATGTCACTTGACTCTGAGCTAAGTGAAGTAAAAAGTTTATCAAGAAATTCAATTTGAAAAAAAAAATCAAGACCTGGATTGTTTTTTGACGCCTTATATTTTGAAAAATCATAATATTTTTATTTAAATGAGCTTCGTATGGGTGAAGTATCCGTTATTATTTTCTCTTAGATCTAATCACTACTATCAGTATCGCAAAAGCGTGACTTAAGCAACAATTTAATAATAAAAAAACAACTATGATCATAATCGCTACTGCTACTGCATAAAAAGAAGAAGAAGAAAAAAAAGTAAAAGAAATTCCAGTGTCCGGTGGTTTCATATTTAAATTGCTTGCATATCTTTCGAAGGTAGCAGCAAAATAAACTGCACAATAATTAACATTTTTTGCTAATCGTTTTTCTGTCGCACTAAGGCAGATCCACCGACTTGAAATGCCAGCGATGATGATGGCTAATCGATTGTTTTCATTTCGATCCCGCTGCTGGGGCTGATTGGCTGCAAATTAAAGATGGTAAGTTATTCACTTTCACCCTCCAGCAAAGGTCGAATCATCGAGGTAAAAAATCGTGATTACGTGATATTGTGATTCTAATAAGGCTTCAAAAAGAAGCTGATTGGTTTTGAATTACTTAGATCAATGAAATTTTTAAAACTCGATTGCTCAACATCACAACCAAAACACGCACTTTCAATATGACATCATTTCAATGGCCACATAACTGACTTTGGTTCCGGCGGCCGTCGATTGACTCATCGTTTTCACTTTCACGCCATAGCTCGGGGTGACCACACCAAGATGCGTCCGATGGCAGAAAATAACAACAAAAAATGGCAAACGATCGGTCCGCGGGCCATTTTCATCCCAAAATTGCCTGGATAATAAATTTTATAACAGATACCCCCCCGTTGGGCTGCTTTTTGCGGAAATAGATGTTTTCCTCCGCGTGGACATGATTTCGTGAGGCACGACCGGCGTGTTTCTGTTGTAAAACAATCGATTAAATGTTACTGGATTGGCACGTGAGGGCACAGGAAAAGCCAATGATTTAGGTTAATTTTTATGTCACTTTATTATTGGACCTAGCCAAGATGTAATATCATTAACTCTTCTTAAATGACAAGTCTTGGTAGATTTTAAAAAAATGTTGAAATTTGAGGGAGCATTGCTTTGAATGAATTATCTGTAGTTATCCAAGTGAGCAAAATTATGAAAATAAATGTTTTTTTTCTATTTTATAAACAATGCAAATTTTAGTCCTCCCCATGATTCTTCGTGGAATTAAAAAAAAACTACTAAAATTTTATAATTTCATTAAAAAAAATGTAAAATCGACTTTAGATAACATTGAAATGCGTTCATTTTGTTATTTAGCTCTAACTTTGAGGGACTGACCAAAGAAGCCATTTTGTGTTATTCGTTCGCCCATAGAAGTCTCCATACAATTTTGGCATTTATTCATTCAAATATGGTGTGTAAATTTTCGAAAATTTGTGTCTTTGAAAGGAATTTTTTGATTTGGTATCTTCGGCAAAATTGTTGGTATTGATAAGGATTATTCATAAAATATACTTTGTGTATTTGATTTGCAGTCATGACTGATGCAAAATATGCAATTAATCAAATTCATCCAAAAACTTAGGCTCACTTCTAGAAATCATTAAATTTCCCCATTTACTTTGGTGATAGGCCAAACCGCAAAACCACAAACACACCGTACCAATTTGTACCACGCAAGATCTGTTTACGAGCTCTTTCGTCTATGCAAAACTACAGGCCACCATGGCCAAAGAAGGGGGCAACAATAGTGAATTGATACCGCGCCCATCAAAGCAATAACAACATCTCCTCTGAAAATAGTAAGCACCGTCTCCTTTCCTTCCACCCTATTTCATTCATCGCAACTAGAGAAAAGTGAAGCTTGTGCTAAAGCAAATCATGGGGGAAATCCGAAGCTTATAATGGTAAACTTGCGAGCAAGTATGGAGCTACCTTAAATTTCACATACCATACCAGTGCTGCAATTGAAATTCAACAAGACAGAGAAAAAAAAAAGTTTCGGTTCGTCAAAAACTCCCACCAACGCCCACTTTTTTGTTGTTTTATTTTTTTACCAAAAATAGAAAAAAAGAAGAAGTAAACAAAATAGTTGAAACTTGGATAAAACCTACTCGAGTTGGTGCGTATAAAATCCGTGTCAGACGTTACAGACTGGTGCTTCCTCTTTGCTTGTGTTTTATTTTGATTTCTGGTTGTAATTTTGGACAGAGTTTTTTTTTCTTGTTAATTTCACAGTTTTATATTAATCACTAAGTGTAGCGAAACGCGAAAAATTGTTTTGTTTTTCTTCTTTTAAAATGTTTTATTATTGTTATTTTTTTTCAATGAAAAAATATGTACAAAATTCGAAAATAGTTTCAGAAACCAAAGGTTTTTTTTTCACTTTAATTCTAGTTTTGAATTAAATTGAAAAAGGAAAGTAAAAGCTCAATTTTTCATTAATCAGATAAAATAATGTTTGAGTGAAAAATAAACTGCTTCAATCCAAAATAATTTGCTTCCACTATCTCAACAACCTTGGCACTACTTTCCCACCATCATCAGTGACGGCAGCATCGGAAATCGTTCTGCCTCCATGATTCTACGCTCTTGTGCACCCGCGCACACGTAAAGTGAAAGTCCCTAGCAAGCAAGAAGAAAATTTGTCGATTCGGGAGCAACTTAGTTGCGGTTGGGTAACCGTAGTCAGTCGAGGGGTGGTTTTGTTTTTCTTCGTTATTGAGAAATCTTTTTTTTGGTTTTTGTTTTGTTATCTTACTCTATTTTTACTCCATTTTTTTTTTGTTTTTTTTTTTAAATTATTGATTTTGTGTTTTGTTTGTTATAATATTGCTAGTACATTTTTTTCATAATACATAAGTAATACAGTATTACTTTTAAAAGTTACTTGATGATTTTTCAACACACAAATTAATTATAAAGGACAACTGATTTATTGCAACTTAACACCAACTGATCAAGAGAGAAGGAAATCGACCAGTTACTCCACCCACCTTCCTCGTATGCAGCTTGGGACCATAAATCATAACCGCCCAAAAGCGAACCTTTTTCCGAAAATCAAGCTTCAGCAAAGAAGCGGAAAGGAAAATTCCAAGCCAGCCGCTCTTTTATTACTATTTACACCTTCTTTGCTTCACAACCCACCATTGGGGAGGTGGTTTGTTTGGCGCGAAACGGGTGTGAATTTCGGTAAAGGAACTTGAGCGGTTTCCGATTGCGCATCGCCCCCCCCCCCTTATTTTTTTGTTGTATCACAGAGATTATAAATTTTATTATAAATTCGTACACATACCTATTGATTTTTAAATTTTATCCAAAATTTTCGATGCTTCTTTTATATCACTTTACATAATTTATACTGAAATACTTTTTCAAAAGGTCTATGTGCCATAGATTTCTTATGCTGCCTTTTGAAAATGTTAGCAGGTTTTGTAGAATTAGAAAAAAAGACACCAAAGTTTTTTCGTGATTCAATTCTCCGAAGTAAAAATTTGTAAGGATTTCGGATATTGGTCTTCGGACCGAATATGCACTGTATTACTATTCCTTGCTTTCCTTTTTATTACCAAAGAATCTTGAGCATGGCATGTCAAATGTCCAAACACCTAGCTATATTAGACTGAATTGAAGTTTCATCAATATGTGGACTTTCTTTTTCTTGGACATCAGTCAGCTATCGATTTTATGTCAGTTCGATTTTAGAATCAGTTATGTTATTCTTCTTATATTTTTTTAAGTTTTTATTTACAGTATTTATGCGTAAGTTGTTATTTCCTAAATGTTGACGATTTTTACAATCAATAGTCCTAAACTTTAAAATTTGTTTAAATAATAAATAGTTCTTTTGAATAAAAATGTATCAATAAACGTTATACCATGTACTCTGAATCTCTGAACCTCCGATTTTACTATCAATTGCGTTCCAATGAATATTTAAATGTTTAACAATTTTTTTGGCCGCAACTTTTTTTTACAAAATTACTGCAATGGGATTTCTTTTCGGTTTAAAACAAGTGTATATTAAATTGTTGCATTGGCTCCCAAAACTTATATGTTTTAAAAAAGTAAATTTTTTAAAAATGCTCAATTTTTTGAATAAATGTATTATCATTTAATTTATTGCTGTTTTGAATTTTTCTAAAAAATGTCAAACTTTGAAAACCTGTTCGGAAATGTTTTAATTGATTTTATTCTGGAGAGCCTCATCAAAAAATAAGCGATTTTGAATGAACTTTAAGGTCGATACCATACTCGATTTGTCAAATTTCCAACGCTGAGATCATCATCGATTCGGTGGACAAGGTCCGTCAAAACATTTTCTTTTTACGCCACCGCACTTTCGCATGTCACATTGTTCGGTATCGCACTGTATCGAAAACTTTCCCACATCATGTATTTCTTCCCGTATGCAATTGATTTCCGTGCCGTCAAAAAACGTTGAATAAATAAAGACCCGTTCAGGGAATCGCTTTCATTGCGCGACTTTGAGCAAATCCGCGATGTGCGAAAAATTTGTGTGGTTTGTTTATTCACCAACAAACCAACAAAGAATGCAAAACAAGCGAAAAACTTTCTATCTCGACTTGCACGACAATACGACGACGCCGGTGACTTAAACGCATCGTTTCGCCGTACCTCGGAGCAAACAATAAGCGACGAACCTCGTTGACAGCTCATGCCTTCTTCGACTTTGCTTTTTTTTCTCCAGCGCCGTTTTTTTTATTTACCAACAACATACACCACGTGCCGCATTGACGGTTCATTCACTTTCACATTTCACTGCTGTAGCCGTCGGAAGCTTCAAGCGGGCTTTTTCGTAGTTTACTGCGAGTACCCACTTGGTCGGAAATTACCGGAATTTAAGTTTTGCAGCGCAATTGCGCCTTTTTCTCAAACCGCGCAATAGAGGGTCACTTTCGTTCAAGTTCTTGAGAGGTTTTTACGTGAGCGCGCGCACGCGCGAAAATCTCTTGAAGACTTCTTGTCAATGTCTTGAAAGTCCACAGCACAGCTGGTTGAGTGCTGCAAGCCGTTGAAATGGTAATCTAACGGTTCAATTGATACTTTTACGAGCGGTGGAGGTTTTTCTACGACCGTCTCCTGGAATGGCAGGCAGGCGGGATTCAAGCGGTTAACAGACCCAGCTGAAGCAAACCAACAGAAGCATACTTGTCATTCCGGAATGTGTGAGCTGGGTTTCATTGGAAGTGTATATGCCTTGCAAAGTATACATGGTAAGACATGCGATTTACTCCGGTCAGTGATATCTGGTGGGTTGCATGACATCAGATTTCAGTTTGATATGCCTAAAAATGCAAAAAAAAAACATCATTCCCTACCAACTCACACAATATCGGAAAAAGTTGCCCTGACCTCTCATCGATTGCTATGAAATTTTGCTTTATGGGGTAGTTTTAGTACCTGATCACAAGCTTGAGTTTCATTTTTCAATATTTGATGGCGAAGGGGCGGTACGACTCTTCTAATTGTTTGAAAAAAGATAGTTTCATTAAAAACTAAGATATGGGACAACATATCAACATCAACAACCCAGACCTATTTTTCTCCTTTTTTGCTACTTCTTTTGAAGATAAGTAGGTTTTATCGAAATTTTGAGAACTACAAAAAATTCTTTGTCACCAAAATTCTATCCTTTCATGGGTTTGACCTAAATATCGTTGAAAAACGTCTATACAAGTAAAAATCACGACAAATCGACGTCGTCGTGCTATCTTGTCGCACCCGCCATTTCGACGTTCCGAGAAAAACGCGTTTTAATGTTTGACCTTGAATATACAAAAACGAGGGCACGCAATGTAAACAATAACAAACACGTTTTGTTTGGCTGACCATTCTGTGCATTGTCCCAAAGTTTGGTTGAAGTTGGTTGCTGGAGTCCCGAGTTATAATTACAAATGTTTACGGTAGTCTAGCTTGTACGTGCGACAAACGCATCCTGAC